>NW_008751807.1:1193461-1217511 GCF_000715545.1 Opisthorchis viverrini
GAAACCATTGAAGGTGATAACATCCTAATGTGTGTGAAGGAACAACTGAATGATCTGGCACAATTTAGCTGCTGCTTTTTATGGAATATCTGAAGCAAATCAGTCCGTTTGATGGCCTAATCAGTAGCACTACAAGAATACTGTGCAATTTCACTACCTCGAAAGTGAAACATTTCTCTATTTCGCTTTACGTCTAAGCAATCAACTTTGGCGTCCATTCCACCACATTCTGATTGGTTAGAACTGCACTTTTGACAGCCATCACTTCACGTCCAGATTGGCATAGGTTCTAGCTCAGAAGTTGATGTTACCTGAAAGGGCCCTAAAGCCCACCTCACCTTCTAAGGTGTCATTTTCGTAGCAAAGTTGTTCACATTTTACAAGAAAAAACTGGGATGAAAAGAATGCCATAAGTTCAAGAAAAAGAGTACACACTAACCTGTCGGTTAGCGGGGTGATCACAAGTCGATCGGTGCAACCGAGGAATTCATTCTGGTAGATGAAGTTCACATCCGTGATACTGACCAAACATTGTTCGCTGTCTTCAATGAAGTAGAAGCGTGATTGTTTGAGCCATTCAAAATCCTTCGGTGATTTGATATTCATCTTGACCTGAAGATGGGAAAAAACAAATACAGCGGCACTCTGCCCACCCGGTATGAGCGTCTTTCTACTCAAAACACGTTTCTATGAAATAGTGCATCGAGTTTAACACATTTCAGTGGATAGCGCCGCATTTGATACCCGTGTTTATCGGCGGTTCTGGTCCACCAAGCTTCAATCTTTCAGTTACCTCTTTTCTGTTTTGTCGTATATGTTGACCTACTTTTACCATTGCATAATAATCTGGTAAAAAATGGGTGAATGTATTGCTTGGGGGCGTTTGGCCTTGGACACAAAAGCCTTATGAGAATAGATGGTTAAGTGGACCGGTTTGCTGAACTCACAGCGCTAGTGAACTAGCACTAACGTCTAACGAAGGAAAACATTGTGTTAAAGGAGACAGATGAATAGTTTGATGCCAAGCGCTCTGGTCTACGAATTTCCTATCGGTCATGGGCATAGGTGACATTTGCTAACAATCCCGTCGAAATTTGACAGTCCGTGCAAGATGCTCGTCTCCTCTGCACTTTACTCAACTAATCACGGTATTCTTCAGATCATGTGCGCTGTTCGGTTGGATTTTTGTGATCCTATTCTATGGTACCTACTCCAAAGTGCAGCTCTCCCTACAAGGACCTTCCAGTATGAATGTCTGTCACCAATAAGGACCCTCTTCATTTGCAAATTCCCGCTTGAAAAGACCGGTGCCCCCCTAAAAAGCCGCTCCAAAATTAAAGTAAACTAGGAATGTAGTGTGCGCTTTTCTGGCCAAACACGGAATGAAGCCTATAATTTCCTCCTATTGTTGACTGCGCCATGCTTAAGAATTTTTTCTCCAACTTCCATACATTCGGAGCACTTAGTTACGTGCGTGTATCATAGGACAATGTTTGTTACAAATTCTAACTGACTATGAATGGTTGTAAAACAGTGATTGCGATAAAATCAAACCACTTTCTAAGCAAAAGTACAGGACTACATAGTTGTTACAAAATTTGTTTACCGAGAACTATTAATCAACGAGCGAACAACTTACCAAAGAGTCAAAAATGTCCCGCTGATGTACGTGAATTGTGACCAGAGTTTCAAATTTGACTCGGTCTATTTTCGATAGATCTTGCGTGGTAACACTGATCAGCTGATTCAGTAAGCTCAAGAACGACGCATTGGTCGTCTGCATAAGCTTCCTATCATATTTAGCTTGTTGCAACGCTAGCTGCGCATCTCGTGTCCACAGCAGCTGGATACCCAGCAGTCCCACCTGAGCAGGGAAGGTTCGCTCAAATTCAAGTAGATCGAACGGAGTTTCGTTAAGAGCGAAATATGCATCACGAATGACTGCTTGCAGTGACTGGCGAGATACACGCAGCAAATCCCCAAGCCACACTTCAACATGACCCTAAAATGGACAAAGAGGATAGTGAGCAACTGGCCTCAGTCAGCCTGTGGGTCATCCTTTATGGACTGAATGGTACCTGTTAATGTAAGGCAAATGGCAAAGATGGTTAATTTCAAGTACCGTGTAAAGAAAGCAAATTGGCCAGTGTTGCAGATGAGCCATTAAAAGTTTCATACCTGTGCCATAACTGGTGGATCCAGTTGGATCGTTTCGCCCTCTTGTGAATTCACTGCCAGTATCTTGTCGTAAACTTTCTCATCGAACGTCACTGTCTTAGTATTGTCGAAAATGGCAAGCAAGTGAGCCTGGATCGTGTGCGAATCAGAGGCTTGACCAAGGATTTCCAAAAGAGCCGGATCAGAAACGAAAAAGAATCGGGGGAAAACTAAGCGCTTCTTTTCCAGATAGCCGGTGAGTGATTTTTGACACAATTCCAGCTGTTCCAGCAAATGAGGAAGCATCTGCCCCATGATGTCGTCACCAGCGCAGCAGCTGATAACATTGGGAATCTCGTGAGCTCTTTGCATGATGCGCTGCCAACTTTTATCAATGTTACTAAAACGTTTGGCTTCCTGTGAAAGTAAAGAGAAATAAGGTAAACATCGGTGAATATTATTATGGAGGTGACTCCCCTGAAGGATCATTTGTACTTCTGAAAGTAAGGACTTTAGGCTACTCTGACCAAAGAAATTCGCGATATCAGGTGGGCGGTTCCAGAGATTTCCTCCCTCAAAATACTCAAAACGCAGTGCTCTGGCTCACGAGGGCATCAAGATGTGGCAGGGGGTTGCCTACATGCAAAGGAAATGGAATATGCCTGGAGTCCAGCACTTTCGAGTAAGAGCAAGTCAGACAACTTCAGAGAGTAAATTATGGGAAA
This sequence comes from Opisthorchis viverrini, assembly GCF_000715545.1. Classification (NCBI taxonomy): domain Eukaryota; kingdom Metazoa; phylum Platyhelminthes; class Trematoda; order Opisthorchiida; family Opisthorchiidae; genus Opisthorchis; species Opisthorchis viverrini. Next base: position 1,196,344 of record NW_008751807.1, read on the forward strand.
ATGGCCCATCCAGCACATCCAGCCATCCAGCTCGTTATTCATTGAAGCAGTTACTCAGGCAGGCAGGCAGGCAGGCAGGCAGGCAGGCAGGCAGGCAGGCAGGCAGGCAGGCAGGCAGGCAGGCAGGCAGGCAGGCAGGCAGGCAGGCAGGCAGGCAGGCAGGCAGGCAGGCAGGCAGGCAGGCAGGCAGGCAGGCAGGCAGGCAGGCAGGCAGGCAGGCAGGCAGGCAGGCAGGCAGGCAGGCAGGCAGGCAGGCAGGCAGGCAGGCAGGCAGGCAGGCAGGCAGGCAGGCAGGCAGGCAGGCAGGCAGGCAGGCAGGCAGGCAGGCAGGCAGGCAGGCAGGCAGGCAGGCAGGCAGGCAGGCAGGCAGGCAGGCAGGCAGGCAGGCAGGCAGGCAGGCAGGCAGGCAGGCAGGCAGGCAGGCAGGCAGGCAGGCAGGCAGGCAGGCAGGCAGGCAGGCAGGCAGGCAGGCAGGCAGGCAGGCAGGCAGGCAGGCAGGCAGGCAGGCAGGCAGGCAGGCAGGCAGGCAGGCAGGCAGGCAGGCAGGCAGGCAGGCAGGCAGGCAGGCAGGCAGGCAGGCAGGCAGGCAGGCAGGCAGGCAGGCAGGCAGGCAGGCAGGCAGGCAGGCAGGCAGGCAGGCAGGCAGGCAGGCAGGCAGGCAGGCAGGCAGGCAGGCAGGCAGGCAGGAAATTGCAACGGACCAGCAAAAGGAAGGGAATCTTTTGATATGAAAATTTAGCACGACAGACGCGGATGTCGAAATTCATTTCACGGTCAAATGGCATTTGCGCACAATACATCCTGGTAACAGACCACGGAGTACTTCATACTCAGATAAAATGCCGCTGGCATTGTTGTTTCGTTTTCACCAGACAGTCAACTTTTTGTCTTATAGTAGCCTCTGAAGAAGACATTTAGACGTAATGAATAATGCAACAGCTTGGGCAAACAACTACCAGCACTTTTCACTGGTATCCATTGCAACAGCCAAACCATGTTAGTATATCACCTAGTAGTCCTATAAACATTTATCGGTGAGAAACATGACTGGCACTATATCCGTATACTTATGACTGTTTTAGGGACCGAAATCCTCAAGCCAACACTATGTGGGAGTCACAAGGAATATGGGTGCTTCACAATAGTCCTTCATAGACCGGGGAAGCGACGAGATAGCGCTGTTCTGGTGAACTGCTCGTCATCTCAAAATAATGCGTTCGGTCATTTTACTGAGGTTGTGAACTTTGCTGCTACTTGGAGAAGCATTTAAGCATTATACACTGCCGTCTTTTAAGTTACTTAGTTAACCTCAGCTGGACTAAAAATGCTTAATCTTATCGAGGTCTGTTTCCAGTTTGACCACGGGATAAGGTCGATAGGCGTGCACAGTGTGGGTCCAAATAGAACACGAGAAATCCCCGAGACTGTTCCTGCCGGGTGAGACCCAAGAAGGGCAAAACCGGTCCTGGAGTGCCAAGGAGTTCTCAGAAAACTTATCAGTAGTGTGTCATGTAGAGAAGGTCTGAAGTAGTTGAACAATTATTTGAATCAATGGTAGATTCAATTGAACCTCTCTCTGGTGATAGTCGTCAGCTGAAGGCGTTGAAAAAAGTCTGTCCAGTAGTTTTCATTAACCTCTTAATGAGCGTCATATCAAAAAAAGCATTGAGCAGTTATATCCGAGCAACTATGCAAACTGTGTTTGGTCGCTGTCTTATTAACTTAACTCTGAAGTGCAGAAGAAGACCAGGCAAACAGTATTATCGCATTCTTTTTTCACATCTGAAAGTAAGAACAACTCACCTGAGGAAGTTGCCTTGCAATATCTCCACTCACAAACACAGCTTCCAGATAAACCCACAGGTTTTGCACGATCATCCAGTTTTCTAAAACTTCTGAGGTTAACGTCAACTTCTGAACCCATTCTTGTATTTTAGTTTTGTACGGAGCGTTGTACCGATTGGACAGGAGTGAACCAAGAACCATGAGCGAATCTTCCATTAGTGAGATAACTTCGGTAGTAGAGTCACCTTTCAAAAGCAGTTCACCACGTGTTTTGAATGATGAGAAGTGCAGATTTTGGGCAGCCCAGTCGTTTATCACAGCCTTTAGTTTTGCTTCTATATCCCTCTCCTTTACTGCGGCAATGCAGATATCCTAAAGAAAGTGAAGACAAGACAGCGCATAAAACAGCAACTTTGAACAAGGTCAAGATAAAGAGCTGAAGTCTGTTCGCTTTCACCGTGGGACCTAACGGTTCTTCGTACACCTATTCCACCAGTGTCCAACGCATGAGCATTAATCCAATACTTCTCTGACTGTTTGCAAAAGTTGAAACATACACCTATTCCACCAGTGTCCAACGCATGAGCATTAATCCAATACTTCTCTGACTGTTTGCACAAAGTTGAAATATTTCTCCCTCAGCAAACCCTTCATTGAAGATAGTCATTCTCTAATCATTTCAGGGGTGAGGGACGCTCTGTAGAGTAGCGAACGTGTCGTAATTTCAAGACTTTTCTTAACAAGCACCGAAGACCTGGTATCAGAAACGTCTATCAGTCTTAGCTTCAGTTTACCTTCCACCCGGAAAATACTTGTCTCGGTTGCAAATTGATCAGTGCCAACAGTACCCGCGTTCTATGATTTATCCCTCCCTGACCTCAAGATGACAGCCAGCTTCAGAGATGCTGACCGAATCGGTGAGTGCTCAAATGCAAATCTGCATGCGTACGCTCCAGCAAACAAATTACCTAGTCCTTCTGTTCATGCCTCGTCAATTAAAGAACGATCAGCAAAGAAAACTTGGAAAACGTTGGGCAACTCCTTAATCAGTTTTTAAAATGAATTAAAAACTTGATTGGGACATTTTCTGCTGTTAGATGAAGAAACCAGAGCCCTCGCATAAATTCAAGTTATCAGAAAAATTGCTTAACAAATAACCAATTGACACATGGAGATGTCACAATGGCCAGCGCAACAAAATAGACAGAGGCAAGTTTGTCAGAATTCTTATTTCAAATGATCAGTAAGATCAGGTGTGCACGAAGTCTGCAAATCACAAGCTTTCTCATGGTCAAGTGGTTTCTTCAAATACAGGCACCCTTCATGCTGTCTTTCTGTGGTTTATTGGGGCGAGAAAAATATGGAGAGAAGCGTTTTCACATTGCAGCCAAGTTAAAAGGCACCACTTGGTGACTTGATGAACGACACCCTAGACTAAGGTCAGTTTGATGTGCACATATGGCAGAATTTTTGCGACTCGTCAAAATGTTATCCTCCCTGATGTTGACTTATCTGTCAGTGGTCTCACAAAAAAATCAGCTGATTGCTGCTTATAGTCCAGCTGAACGAAAGACAGTTTGAATATCCACCAAAAAGGCCTGTTATGGAAAATACGGAAACTGCTTCGGGCTTTCTTACCAACTGAAAGAAACGGCCCAAATCTTACACGGAAAAAGTAATTTTTGCAGGGTAAACCTACCAATGGTGGAAGGGAAGCCCCCCGCATTGCTACGTCAATACATAACTCGGTTGCGAGTTTAAGGACTCTTCCTACTGTGATGATGAACGACAGCAAAAATAAACTGGTTAAAAATCCGTCCCTAATTTGTGGTACAGGACAACCAGATGCACACTGCTTGGGTTGGAGCTGCAACACCCCAAAACCGACGTAGTTCCCGAGGGTTCAAAGCATACTACTTGTTCGGTGAGGTCACGATAAAACCAACCAGAAATTTCGTTAAAGATATACCACCAACAACCTAAACGATTGGTACAGAATCGCATGCACTAACTTCTTTCCTTAGTGTTTCGCTGTCAGTCACATTTTACAAGAGAACCCAGTTCTACTTTTTACGTGTTTTAGGTGGTCGCCTGTAGTCATCCTGGACTTCTATTCACTCTTTCAAACAATATGTCCTGAAAGACACACTGCTAAACTCTGATGAATGAAGGTTGACAGGGGCGGGATGATTGGGAAAAAGACAGAGTCAGATTGAATAAGTGGTGCTAAAGAAATCCATTAAAATTTGTGGAAGTTTCTAGGAATTTCCGTTCGCGAAACAAGAAAAACACAGCTACATGCGGCTAGCTACTTTCGCACAGTGTTTACAATGTTACAAATAAGGTTTACCCGATGGAAACAACTTAGACGGTGCACGTGATATTGGCCTAAACCACCACCACCATCATCATTTTATGCCCTAAAAACGAAACACCCACCACACTCCATGCAAGCTTACTTCTATATCTTCCTTGAACTGCAGCAAGGGGGCTTCCATGATATTGCGCAACAAACAGCTATCTGATTGCACATTAAATTTGTGCCCGGTCAGATCCTCGATTCGCTTCCAGTGGGACGGCCCCATGGCTTTGTTTGTCATCATTTCCAGCAGCGGACAGGTTAAATTGAAGTCATCAATAGTCTTGCTCAACTCTTCGAATGCCTTCCACTCTTTCAATGCCTTGGGTAATTTTCGGCATCTGGGTGGATATAAAATGGGGAAAAACGGTGGAGGAGGCTTGGTTTCTTTTATGGCTAACAGGCTTCAAAATGGTTAGATAACAGAGACTACGATTGACCTGCGTACCACCGGGGACAAACGTAGATAACAATTTCTCCTTTACAAGTATAAGGGAGAATTCACTTGCTACAAAAAACAAGCGGACCACACGTTTTGGCCAGGGTCTCGGGGATGGAGGAGGCGGCATCGATGGTCGGACTACTGTGTATGAATCTATCCAAGAACCTGATGAAGTCATTTGTCTGTGGCATTTTCTATTTCTGACAGTATAGTTTTTACAAAATTGAACTCCACCTTGTGGTTTGCTCTTTCCCAGTCCTTGATAGACTGGTTCCTACGAGTTTGGATGTCGCCCCATCTGGTCATATGCGAATTTCGCCTGTTCGTAGACTTTGCAATTGATCGGGATTCACCTCGATAGCCACCCAACTTGCCATATACATCAAACGGTTGACATCATCACTCCGCCCCACATAACAATTAAGTGGATAAAGGGCCAAAATACAACCACTCACTTATTCTGAAATTCCAGCAGCTGCTGATTAATGGATTCTATATTGACATCGGCCCACGGCAAATCGTAATATCCAGAGACGGTGTCCAAAACGGTGTTGTACAACTGGTACAATTTTTGTAGTAGACTCAGTTCACGTCGTATACGATGTAGTCCTGGATATTCCGTGATCGGCATACCAAATAGCTCCTCGCCACCTGAATAGGTTACGTACTTGTTATACAGTTCATCAAAGTTAGCTTGAAACAGGCTCATACGATCAGATGCTTCCCGAGGAGCTATTCCTGGTTCCATTGGACCTCTGGAATGATAGGAAATGAAACACAGATTGAGAATTTTGGGACGTAGCCTTTGCCAGTTATGCAGACATGTTGTCCTAAATGATTTAAGAAGGGTGCGGTAAATTTGTGCTACGTATACCGGTTAAAACACGAAACCTAGTGTTCAAACCCTGATACAGCGACAGATGTCTGTAAGGACTGATCCTGCGGTCGGTCACGCCACACAAGCCAGTGAATTCTATTCGGTCTAGAAATGCATCCCTCTTGGAATACTAATTGTTGGTTGAGCTAACATCGTTGAGGATAAAGTACACTCTTAGCAAGGAACTATCCAGAGGATATTCAAATTTCTCAACGAAGTGGGAGTTTTCCTTGTAGAATCTATGTACTAAATCCAGCTACATCAAGCGTTCCCGGCATTGGATTAGCGGTAGTATATGTGGTATCGGAAAATCCATGGAGTAGACTGAAATCGCTCTCTCATGCAATAAATCCTCTCTAAAGGCGAACTATCTTGTCAAAAATCAGTCTGTTCACAGTTGATTACCTCAGCATTCGGCAGTATCCGAAACTAATTTATCTATTTTATCTGCCCTTTATATCAGACCTAGTTGACCAAAATGAAGTAACTGCGACCAACTGCACTCATGTCTGATGCAGTGATCATTTCGGGGGGAGGAGGAGGGGGGCTAGTAGCTCCATATCCTTTGTTTTACATTAAGTAGGTAGCACCATAAAACTGGTCACTGACAACGAGTTATCATTCATTCAGCGACGGAGAACTTGATGGTGTTGGTCGGCTACTCTCTGGCGGATCAAATCTAGTGGGAAAACATGGCATAAACATTACGTTCTCATCCCTTCTGTCGTGCAAATGAAAGGAAAAAAAGACACGCCTCATTGACAGACGTGAAACCATACTTGGTATCATAGTCCATTACGAAGTTATCGAGATTTTCTTTGAACAGTTTGACACCCTCGATCAATTCCAATTCAAATTTGGGTTGAACCTGCAGAAGTATGTCCTGCACTTCTCGACTCTGCTGTCGAAGTTTGGAGTATCCATAAGACAAGCTATCCACACGCTCTGCATTACCATCGTTGAAGTAAATATCGTAACGGCTCAGTAGCGCATATGATTCTTCAATCGGGCTGATTGTCATGTCTATTTGCACTTCTGCTTCCCGTAATTCCGATAAAACAGCCATTTGTTCACGCACATCATCTAGATCGTTTACTGGACGGCTCAACCGTTTTGACAGGTTGTCGAACAGTTCCAAGGTCTTGCTCATTTGCGCGGCACATCGCTGATTAAGCGCGGACCCGTAACAGCGCCGCCAGAGCTGACATTCACGAATGAGACCGCTTTTAAACTCGTCTGTTTGAATCAGTAATGCTTCAACCGGTCGAGCGGACGGTATGGATTTGATCGATTGCTCCAGGCGCTGCAGATAAAATAAATAAAACACAACTATGTTTATCGTCCGATTCGATAGAATGCGTCTTCCGAAAAAAAATCGCATTTCACATTCTTTGTAAAAAGAGGGTAACCCAGTGTACATATCATTCTGAACTAAAGGCACACATTTATGAAAACATAGGTCAGCATTTAAGTGATACATTTCAAGCCATGTTGCTTCAGTTTGGAAGTCCATAGTCATAAAACACTCCCCTAAGTAGCCAAATTAATTAAACGAATTTTCGCACTATTTAACTGCATGATTTTTAGCCATTATAGAATAATGCTGGCTCCCACTCACAGTTTGCGTATAAGCTTCCTTTTTTCCAAAGACCAAACAGCGTTATGAGTGACTTATCAACCCTAGTTACGGAACCTTATCTAGTTCACTTCACTAATCAGCCGCTCATGGCAGGACGGTGTTCAAACTACTGGTCCCGAGGTGGTGGTCTCCAGACGTTGTGACGTTTTTAGAGATGAGTTTTGTTGATGATTTCCGATAAGGATAAAACAGCCGTACAATGCTTTTTAAACATGGATTGACTTCACCGACAGGACAAAACCTCAATTAAAAAACCCCCAAATCTCTTCCCGCTACTAAAAAAGGAGACTTTGTTTTGCATTTCCGAGTGTTTTAAGTGTGTGTGCTTGTGGAGTGCATCAAAGTTAAGGCCGACAATCTACAAAGTGACAACACTATCGATCAATAGAAACCGTTCTCCGGCCAATTAACTGAGCTCTCGCCAAAAACGCACTAGGGTTTGGATTATCCCCACTTTCTGTTTTGTTCAGTACTGTGCCGGTCGACCAACCCCAAGTGCTGCCGGGTCAATCAGACAGTGGACCAGTCAGAAGAGAATATGTCGGAACATCCATCAATGTAAGCAAAGAATGACACGCAATACTGTTTGCAGTCTAATAAAAGTCCATAGTTTCGCATTAATGAACTGGAGTTCAGTCAGCCCTTTTCGCTCTATTTCGGAGAAGACAACGGTCTTTGTTCTCGTTTCTCTTGTGGTATGGAAGTTGGCAAATGTGGGGCTACTCCTCTGCATCATCCAACCAATACAACATGCCTGGGCATCGAATTAGTTAAAGGTACTGCATACAAGTCCATCATTCATACGAGTGCACAATTAGTTTAATGCGCAAACCGTGGTGATAGCAGAACATCGATTCCTGTCCAGGGATAGGTTTTTTTTTACTGGTGGGTAGCCCGTGGTCTTCTTGGGGGGATGTGGTCTTGGTTGGAAAATGTGCGCATTTCGAAAGACATCGGCAGCACCAAAATTTTCGTCGGTACTAACACAGCTCATGGAACGACTTACCACATGAAGTTCGCATCAGATATTAGGATTGGCTTCACCTCGAGATGAAATCTCCATTTAAAAAATTTTCAAATCTTTTTATACTACCAACAATCCATAAGTAACTCAGAGGACGAATGAAAATTCATCTGATGGATAAGACTCGTCTGGGAACTGGTTTGACAGGAACTCAGTCACCACTTGTGACCACGTAATGTAGATCACATAACTGAACGATGAGTGGCGTTATGTTCTAAGTGCGAGTTAATCACACTGCTGATCAGCCGCTCCTGGCCAAACTGTAGTGTGTTGAAACCACCAGCCGGAAGCAGCAGGCTTGATACTCCATGGGGTTTCATGATATCGAACCGTTAATAAGTTCCAATAAGGCGGAAACGGTTTCATAGTGCTACCCGCTGAATGACGTGTAGTAACAAGAGCATTGACAGCAGCACTCAAAATGGTGTCATCCCGTACAAACCGTCATCTTTTTCCAAATTTATTCGGTTTTCCACTCGATCTAATTTTAGGGTCAACTGTGACGCAGAAATCAAAAGATTCACACCGTATTATGTACCGACTGTCTTAAATTCTGTATTCATACGGATTTGAGTATGCACTTCCTCAGTTTGTGTCTGATTAAATCGCGTACGAATACCATCACGTTTCTATCAAAAAGCCCTTTTTGTTATGTGCCTCTGTTTCAGAGTTAGACGAGCGAATTTAATCAACCGCCTACTCGTTGTCCTGACCGCCTTATTGGAAGATGGTCTGGTAGTGTGGTATCTGATCCACAGTACTACCGCTACCAACGGCAATCGCACTAATCGAGCAATGAGATTGAGCCTAAGCATGTCATTTGTCCAGACCACTTGAACACTATACACAGATATGGGCACACTCTTGTTGTTGCTGTGGTGTACAGACCAAAAATATATCAGTCCAACAGTTGAATGGTCTGCTTTTGGTACCATCACTTAACTCAGCCAACACGTACTTTCTTGTTTTGCTCTGTCTAGGATGGTAGCCTGGTAAACATATTTAATTCAGAATCAACACTGTTCAGCCGTATTTATATAATGTGGGTGCGCGTCTTGGTTATTGCTCCCGATGGTTTCCCTGCTCCCGTTCGCATGTCTTGCGTCCAGCACACTCGAAAGGAAAAGGGTTAAACTTATCCAAACGATTGTATTACACGTCATAATCCAATCACTGAAGCAGCAGCACGACTGGCCTTTCTGCCCTTGTATTGGTTAGTTCTGGGCTTGGCCTGGGCTAGGCGGCCACTCTGTTGCATCCGTTCACCTAGTGGAATTTTACCAACTATTTGCCCGTGTTACGGTAATTATTTTTTAAAATTACGTAGTTTATGTTGTTCCTACCTAAAATTTACGTGATTACCTTGGTATCCTGTTTCACCACTTCACTCATTAGCATGTACTCTCTGAGCATATTATCAGTCGGCTCACCAACGGGGTCTCTTAGGTGGGCGACCTGTTCCGTCGCATGGACCAGTCACTAAGAGGTGAACGAAGGAACAAACGAACGAAACAGCCTAATGGTTTGGCTGTTATGTGACAGTGTATTTGCCGCTACTTTGTCACTCGGCTTGTTGTAGGCCGTGATCACGGGTTGTGGTTTAGCGAACAACTTACATGATACATTTTTTACTTGACGAACAAGAATAACTTGAGTATTGTGTTTATTTGTTTCTTATTAGTACAATAGAATCGATGCACCGTATCCCACTTTTAATAAGATGGGTCACTCGATCGCAGGTGACACACTATTCCATTCAGAGAGTGGTACAGTTGTCCTCCATTGTTCACTGTCTTATGCACAATACCACTAAAATCCCTAAACTTCATGCAAGTACTCTAAAAGAGATGATTTCGGCGAAATTTTCAATAGACTGACTTTTCTCTCTGCGTTACCCACTGTACACAACACGAGTTATTGTAAATTAGGTTTAATTTCTTTTAATTTGTGTGCTGATAGTAGGTGTCAAGGAGTCTGGAAGCAAACGGCACACAAACCGGGTCATAGGAAGCTGCGCTTAGCCAGATATAACAGGATAGCACAGTTACTGATTTTACTGTAACCGCACATTTGCAAATTCAGCACCCTACTTCCAACTGTAGCCGCGCACCTAGTTGGGTACTCGGGACAGGATTTTGTTTTGTACGACGAACGTGGCAATGATCACAACTGCTGTGTGAAACCAGCAGAGATTAGGACTCTGGTGGCCAATTATTTCACTGAGATAGGCTCGAACTTACCAAGTAGTGGTGCAGTCGGGTATCGAAATCCGATAAATTCGGGTTGGTCTTCATGAATTCTTCTACTCTAATTTGCGGGTCCTGCAATTCAATGGAAAAAACTGAGCAAGTTTTGCTGGCAATTCAATAGAAAAAACTGAGCAAGTTTTGCTGATCCATTCCAAACGGCTTGCGGTTGTTTAACCTGCTTTCTTTATTACTGGAACCAAAAATGATGAACTTATGGGAAAGCTGCGTTTAGAGTAGGAAAATTCTAGTGACACCAAACGCTTGTATAGTTTGGTGATGCTGGCAAAATCTGGGCTTCAACCAGCGAAATATGGATGAAAAGCTGATTTTTTGGCATAAACATGAACTTGCCAACAAATATTATCGGCTGAACACCAAGTATAAGTTGAGGAAAGTTTGTTCATTCCCATTTTTCTAAATGACGAAAGCCGACAGTGGATCTTGAAGTAAAGTAAGGGGAAACTGGTTTAGTTTTTATTACACACACGGAAACGAATTGAAATATGTATGCATTCTGTGTGGACTATACTCTCAACTTGGCATGGTGTGGGCCCATACAGAATACCAACACACTACAGGCAGATGCGATTCAACCACGTAAAATAGCAAAAGACGTGTTATCTTGAGAAGCCTTTTCCAGGCTCCGGAAGCCTACTACTGTATTAGTAGGACATAGTAATATTTACACGCTTGGTTAAATTGTATTTTCAGAAAATTTGACTTTATTTTAATTTGGTAAGTCGGTAAACTATTCCGTAGTTCACTATCGTGTCATCAGAAATAACATCGATCTAGACGAATCAAACTCGTTTGTTTTACATAAATGTCCTTCTGGTCAAAGTAGATGAGTTTTTTCAGTCTGTACCAACTCCTCCGTTTGAATCCGTTTCTGAGAAAACGACTTTCTGTGCTCATGGGTCAGTGGGCAATGATTAATAGAACTTACCCACATCGGCATAATTCTGTTGTTTTCGGTACCAGAATAGTCACTTTTTTGTATTTTGGAGAGCGAGTATCTCGTCTCTAAAATAACCCACTATGTAGCACTTAATTTACAGTCATGATGGCTGTTTCGCTGCTGCGTTGCTTTGTTACCGTTGCCCAACAAAATCAGTATGAACACACGACCTCTCTGATCCGAAGGGCGGAGATGTTCTTGTTTATTCCAGGAAAATTTGATTGTTATGGCGTCATAACCTTATCAAAGTCCGTTACAAAGTCATAATTAAACTTTTCACTTATCTATGCATGCTAAAAATCAACCTCAGCGACAGGAATATACAGACAATCCGAATTGGACCAGTGAAACGAAGCAGGGCATGAGTACACTACTTCTTTGAATTCGCTAGCGAACGACCCTATTCGATGCTAAAAGAGAGGAGATGATAATTCAGATGAATCTGGTTTTCGGACAGCAGTAAATTAGTATTATGTGGACACAAATTCCACAAGTCGTGCAACATTGACAAGTGAGCGTATGATAGATTAGCCAAGCAAATCTTGCAGATAGGAATTCGTTACACGAAGGTTTTTTTCTATAAAAACGTGGTGCCGCATTTTAAGCCAACTGATTAGTTTAGTACACAAACTCTAACTCTCGTCCCAAGCAAACCTCATTCTCTTCTGCTGTGTCTGACTCGGGGATTACGGATGGGTGCTATGATGTTCTGTGCAGATTGTCCACGGTAGCGCTTGTTTAAGTTTCTTACAGCTATTTTCGGCAGTCCCCAAGGTCGATGCTCTCCTATTACCGTGAGCACATCGTCAGTGATATCAAGTCCGAATTCCATAATGTCGTGATTTTTTGAAATTCTGGTTGCGAAAAAGGTATCAAAGTGGAGAATGCTCGTACTCGATGTCAGCCTTCCATGAGCATCCAACCACTCAGATGACCTTGATGAAACCTGATGACACGAACATCACTGATATCGATAAGCTACCATATGTTGTCGAGCATTGTGAAGATTACATCACTCCCATTATGGAAGGTGTGTCTAATCGAGGTAGCATAGTCCCCCAAACTCGAAAGTGCCCAAATTTCTGCGCGCTTATTCAAGAGAACAATAAAGCTCCTAGCTCATCAAGTGAGGAAAATACTTAAGCATCCACAAAGTAAAAATCACTAACGAACTAATTAACATAAATGAATGAGTAAATGCAAGAACTTCTCTATCTGCCGGTAACTTGATCAGTGTCTGATACATTACCTTGCCCACAATGAAGCTAGGTTGAAAGGAAGTTTAGAATTATGTGAGGTAACCAGATTTAAGGAAACATGGCTTACTGAAGTCCACAATTCTGAATACTTCGAATGAGATTGTATAAACTGGTTAACTTCCTCCTTGCAGGCATTGAATACGCCGTTGAGTTGCCCCACCAGCTTTAGCACCTCCTTGTGTTCGGCAATGATGCGATGCAGAGGTTTTATGGTGGATTGAGTATGCTTCTTTTGTTCCAAAGCTTTTTCAGATAACCGTTTCATCTCCTGAACAATCGAAAAAGAAAACGATGGAAATGAGATTAGCAATATACGAACAGCAAATGGAGTCAACAATGTGTGGATGAAGCGGAGAATCAGCTGTCGGAAACTTACTCGCTGTTGTTGCTCTTGGCACATCAACATGTGCTGCCACGGTTGAACAGCCTCTGGGGCACGAAGAATGCCTTTTGTGACCGTGCTTAGTCCGGTTTGCAGTTCCTCAATGGATGGCTTTATAGTTACATTTGGAATTGTCAAGGTCAGGTCGACTTTGAATAGAGGCACGGAAACCTCCGGCTCCGCTGTACGTAGATATGAAGTTTGTTTTGGTTGCAACCGGAGTCTGATAGCATCTAGTGTAGATCTGACACCTGGGGGGTTACCGAAGAGAATAAATTGTGACTACCTAGGGAGAAGTGATAGCTTCGAGGACAGTGAGTGTTTTTGTCTCAGATAGCTACTATTGACCAATATAGCAACTAGTAACCATGACTATCGCGTGTTTCAAATCGCAAAAACCAAGACAGCCATTAGCTCATTTGGGAGAAAGTTGAAATATTTGTTAATGCGGGAATAAAACAGGATCGGGAGTTTACTTAGCATATTATTCCATACATACATCAGTAAAAAACATCAACATCGACTCCGTCTACCGGATGCTACAAACAAATGATGCAACCAGTTGCGGGACTGTGAATCACATGGAAAACCAAACAACCTAACAGCGATCAACAGACCAATCGGATTAAAGAAAGAAAAATACTGAAAAAATAGGTTGTCCAATCAATTGACCAAGCGGAACGAAGCTAGACCACAAAGCAAGAAGGAGACGTCAAGAACGAGGGGGAGGAATAGAGGCATGGAACTGAAATCGCCTAACGAACCAACCAGATATAAGGAAATGTGTCCACAACATGAAACCTATTCCCATTTGACCAACCAAATTTAGCGAAACCCACCTCGGGATAAACCGGTTACTTCAGATTTATTAGGTACTGTTTAAAAGCTATATAAGCACAGGCTGAAGAGGGCGGATTTACCCACTCATTCCGCACTGACGATGTTACCCTGATTGGGGGTGAAACGTTTGCAATCCCAAAACCAAGCCCGATGAGCAGACCAACAATTAAGCAGCTCACCTATATTCCAATCAATCGCCAGCTTCTTAGGTTAACTGGAATCACTGACCAGCATGCTTCCTAAACCCGGCCTATTAATGTAGCTCTGATATATTCTTAACCGCATTTTTCAATGCTTGCTGTTTCCCCTGGCACCAGTATCTTTCCGGTTTAGTTACTGGGTTATAGGCCTTTTTTCTAAGATCCCACATCCAGAATTTTACCGGTTCCGAGGCCACGGATGACGGAGTCAAATATTTTCCTTGACAGGCACGCCCACTTGATAATCAATCTGGTTTACACGGGAGACTCAAATGCACCTCTCGTTTATGATATTCTTCAACTTGCTAGCTACATACAGGCCGCCTCATGTTTCAGTTGGTGCGGTATTCGAGATATCGTAGTATAGTTTCATGAGGTGGCCTTTGTGCGGCACATTCATTTGAAGACTATCATGGAAGAGAAATTCAGTAGCGTCTTTTGTGAAAACCCAGTTGATATGCAAATGAGTGTATCTGTCGATATCTGTCCAATTTGAGTTCATGTAGGTTGACGTTAGCTGGGGGACAGAGTCTACCTGATGAGCACCGAAAAAGGCGGAACCGGTCGTGGGCTGTCGAAGTGTTTTCAGCAAACTTGTGAGTAGTTACTTTTGTGAAAGTAACTGTTTTCCTCTTGTTCCGCCTCATTAGTGTGGGCGGTTCATTTGAGTCGGTCTTTGGATCTGTGTCAAAAAAGAAAAAGCGTATTCGATCCTGTTGCATACTGTCCTGAGAGTCAGCAGGAAAACTGACCACTCGTCCCCATGTACTTTGGCTTGAACGTTTGTGTCGCTAATACCCTCCTTCCTTCTAACACGCTGGGGTGAATATATTGTCTTAAAGGTGTCGTGAAGCTCATGTAGGTTGAACGAACATGTGCAAAAATGTTTGCACTGCACAGCATCTAAATTACATGGAACGAAATCTGTCCTATACACCTAAAGTCATATCATACATGGAGTCACCGCTGTCATTAGGCGTGCACGATGCGCTACAGTAAAATTGCTTTTTCCAGCCACATGTTCATCATTTGTTCACAAAAGCGAGTTCGCTTCTTTTGCTTATTCAGTACATCTTTTTACCAGGGTCAATACGGCAGTGAAGCAACGGTGTTGCACACTGATGTCATGCTCTCGATCATGATGATGATGATGACTAGGGTCATGTGAGGTACCATCTTTCCAAATGAACCATTATGGGAGGAATAGCAGTATGCTTGCATACAGTCAAATAAAATGCCTCAATTGTTCATTGACTTGTTTGTTGTATTCACAAATGACCGTCCAGCCAAAAGTCTCCCTTAGTACATATCTGTTCACAGGTTCTCAAAAGAAAAAACAAAAATCCTTCTACCTGGGTACCTGGGTCTTAGGAGAAAACTTACTACGGATCAGGGCGTCGGTATTTTTCTGAGTAACGTGACTGAGAAAAGTAAAGTAAGCACATGGCAGACATTCGAGACACCGACTCTTCCTCGTCCCGTTGGGAATACATTCATAACCTTCTTCCGCCGACAGGTTCGTTCTTTGTTCTGTAGTTAGATTTTCCTTGAGCAATTCGACAAGATCACTGAGCGCACATTCCACAAGACTACTTTGTCTGTAGAAAAAAACGAAAAACGGTCAGGTGTGCAGCCCCATATTGCGGTAATTTGATTCCTATTGGTTTTGTCCTAGCTTGCCGCCACTGGTTATGCCTATGCGTATTTACACCAACTTGAGAGACACTCCTTTTTAAGGGTAGTACATACTACTTGCTGGAAAATATGAGGTCTCATAACTTCCTACTCAGTGGCCCCGGTCAACAGCTATGTGTTTGTTGCGAACTATCCGACACGAGAAGGTTCGAGCGTCACACAAAACTGTTAACCGTTTAATGAGAGAGGACGTGTCACGTTTCTTGGCAAATCCTGAGTTCTATGCAGGTATGCCACTTAATTACCTAAGGATAACTCACTGACCCTACCCTAGATGATTGGCACTTTTTTGCCATGTGATGGGTATGTATGACAAACTGATTACCATATTTCTGCGGAGTTAGTTACTCACTCACGTGCTAAATAATTTCTGAACCAGAAATGGTTTGATACGGTTAGTTTAGGTTAAAGGATGATAACTGACTCTAACCTCCACTGAATTTAATTATTTGAGCGGGAAAACAGCTTCAGTAAGCCTACCATGAATAAAAAGTTGTTTTTCAGTACATTTGTGACATCTGTAACATACAGTCTTATTCAACGTGGAAGTATAACTTCCAACTCCACTTGCGGTGCCACTGTTTTTGGTGGAGACAATTGTTCAAAAGTCCGTTCACTCATTGCCTTGTTCAGTGAATCGAGCAAATATTTTCGTCTTCGAGTGGGTTGCTAGCCGTGATGCGGTCAAGGTCAGCGAAAGTACCGATCTTGTGTTGATTTAACTTGCCTGTTATTAGTACAACAGACTAGCGCGTTAGTAGTGGATTCGGGTGATGTCAATGGGCGTTTGGTACCCTAGAAATGTAGCCTGAAATTGCAAGTGTTTCGACTCAGGAGGGAATACGATTATTAAGACCTAGTCAACAAAACCACTCGATCGATCTGGATGAAGTTCGAGTGGCCGCGATATGTATGCATGTCTACATCTAGTATACAAGAGGAAACTTTAAAGTGGAAAAATAAGGGGGCGACAAAACGTCGACCTCTTGCCTCAAATAACAAGCATTTATGTGACCAGCTTTGAATTCATAGCCACAAGGATGAGCTGAGCCCTAGATATTTGATGAAGTAGATCTTTGTTCTACCATTTATCCTGCCCCAACAAAAACCCTACGCGGTATTTTTGAACGCTCAACCATACTGGGTAAACGACTACGGCTGACAGTGATAGACTTGTCTAGTAGCTGATAAATAAACGATATGATCTTAGGGCTTCCTGTGTGGATCCGTTTTTTGGGAGCCGCAGTATATATACGGGCGATCGGTCATAGGAAAAGAACACGATCACGCCAAACGTACCTTGCCAACGATTCTCCGGCAAGCTTGGTAGTGGTACGGGCATTTTGAATGAACTGATCTAAAGTTATTGCCTCGTCTGTGACTAACTCGCACAAGTTTGTCGTCCTCATAGCCTTGAGCACACCCTCGATACGACACTGCAGAATGTCCACGCAGCGTTTGGTTAGTAGTTGGAACGCAGCCAGCTCCTCGTTGACCTTGTTTACGTCTGTGTACAAATGAGAGTGAAGGGCATGCATAAAATGTAGAAGCAATGACACGAAACTAGGCGGTATAGAGTGCAATAACGAAGGCCTACATTAGGTTCCCGTCCACTTGTACTTACAACTTTTTGTCAGTTTTTAGGAGAGTAGAGTTTATCCAGAGTGTTTCATAACTTCCGAGATGCATTCTAATCTCATATAATTCTGGAAAGAGATCGGACGAGCTACTGGCACATATCGCTCTATTCTGTGCAATTATGATTTTGGTCCCGACACTTACTTCTTATGACCATGCCTCATCTGCCCTATGCTCAAGCTGTGTAGTGGTATGTGTATGACAGAAACTCAAACAATAGGGAAATTTTTGACTTTCATATCGAGTTTGCGATTCAAAGTAGTAGTCTCCTGAAAACATCTGTATGCTGCGGTTTTCCAACAAAGATAAAACTGCTATACATTCCTTCTAGGTCTTTCACTTTAGACAGACTTTACTAGTACATCTCTTTGCTTCCTTTAAAGTTTTACCTTCTTATGACAGTATGACGAGATTTGCCAAAGGTTTGTAACTTGATCACTGGATTTACGTGAATTATTGGCGCCAAAAATCAGAGACTCTAATATCCCGACGCAAAATTGGCCAAGAAAGAGTACTTGTTTTCAGTTGCAGCAGTTGACTATCAATATTCATGGTATTTGTCCCATTGTGGTCCAATGTCTCTTTGTCTACGCTCTCCGTAGAACCTAATGGTCATTTATGCCCTTTGTGCTCTTCGTAGATACCAAGTTAGTATATTATGATCAACCATACTGCTTAAGCAGATTCTGTAGCGTACTGAATATAAACCATACTCCTGACTTTTATTTGTCCTCCCAGTCAAGCTGAGAGGACAGCAGTCACAAGGGGGCGTTTGAATCGCTTAACATCGCAATTATCTCATCTACCTAGCTGCTTGGTTTGTAGGAATTAGGGACAGCCGCTGGTGTAACGGTGGTTCTACTGATGAGAAGGCATGCGAGTAGCATGGTTTCTTTTTGTAAATTCGCTTTGCATCTTTTGAAAATGAGATCTATTCCTGAATTTGTGGAGTTGCTTTGTAGCATTTACTTGGACTTGAGCAACCGTCGATGAATATTCAGGAAATTTCATGAAGACGCGTTCAAGAGAAGATGAATATTCAGTTTTTCAAACAAGATGCATATGACAGTTTTGCTTCCCTGTCCAATAGTTTGTAACTGGTCAGTTGGCATTTTCTAGTAAATAACTCCGCAGTGAACGCCTTTTGCCTTTCACTAGGACCTGTTTTAACTCGCTTAGTCAAATGCATCTGTACTTTAGTGATGGTGCAGGCCCTCACTACCATTGGGTACGGTCAACCTCAGTTTGACTATTGCATTTTCAGCATTTTGGCACAAAAAACTAGTCACTACAGTGATGCAGTGGGAATGAATCCATAACTCGGCGGATTTTTGTCGACCAATTTACATGATGTCTCATTGCATAGAAGTTCTTGTGAAGATAGCCAATTACTGTCGTATTATTTCGAATGATCCATAAATTTGATAAATCCCGAATGATATTTTCTGATTGAAAATAGTCACAGTCAGCCCCGTTTGTACTGTCTTTCTTGGTACGCTGTTGCATCTGAAGACGCAATGGATGCTGATGAAATTTTGTGTTCACGTTACGAACATTTCAGAAGAGAAAGTTGTTTTTGATATAAGTGGTGAAGTAAAATCCCATGTAAAAGTTTCTGTAAGGTCGCTCTAGTAACTTGGATTCATGATGCGACTGCTCGGTCAGTGTGGGGGTTTTTTGGTGCAGAGGATTCACATTGCGCGAAAAGCAATACGTTACCTTCAGACTCTCCATAAGTCTGAGATTTCTTATAAATATGGTTTCCAAAAAGGGAAACCGCAAAGTGTCAAAGTCATTCCTTACTTTCTTACTTTGAGAGTTTGGTTATATACATTGTGACGAATAGGTAATAGACTGTGCTCCCGAACGGTAACAACTCGATGAAGCTGCCTATCCCGAACTAGAGGCCACCTGTATCGTGGCCTGGCCGAAAATATTTGAAGCGTAAATAGGAAGAGAGTGGGCTTTCGGATATTGTGTAGTTCGTGTCGTTTAACGAACATCGGTAGTCATACTATAGGAGCGGGACAAGCTGAATTCCTGATCATTAGGAAGATCACGAAAAACAGAACGGACTGCTTTCATCAACCAACAATGAGATTGCTGAAAACTATTCGATAGTCGGTTTCACCCTTCTCTGGACCCATTAGGTGAGGAAGTCCCCGAGTTTCCGCTAATCGTATGCTTTACTTGAACACTCAATTCTACCCAGGTTACGAATGAGAGATGCAGCTGCGATTCCGTTGAGTCTTCTGTTAACATCAAGGTAAGTTTCGGATGGGTCTATTCCAGCAATTGTGTAAAGTTTTTCCTACAAGTGGAACATAATGATGGCGCACACTCAGGGACTGTGCCTGTTTGGTGAACCAAAAGAAGACCAAAACCAGTAGTGGGCTGTCAAATGGTTTTCATCAACCTTATGGGTAGTGAGTTTCGTCAAGATTGCATGCCACCATAACCTGAATGCTGTACTTACTGAAACATGAGGTGTCCCTTGTGCAGCACGTTCAGTTGAAGAATATCATGAACGAGAGATTCAGCTAGATTCATTTATGTCTCACATTAACACCAAATTAGTTTTCAGCTTAACCAATGACTAATTTTTATTTATCTGTCTTACAAGAATACATGTCTCTGAACTTCTTAACCAGAAATCAGTTTCCACCGTCGACCAGAGTTAGTTGTATTATAATAACACGTTGCCATCATTCATGCTGCATTACACCTAACGCCGATTGTTTCCACTAAAAAACTGAAGACGAACCAGGGTACCTTGTGGGTTGAGAAATCGAAAATTTTAGGTTAAAAAACATATGAGGTGTTTGCTGCTCAGTGTTGAAACGAACTGAGAAGGCCTGATGAAACGCGCACCATATAAAAAGCAAACAGGAAAAATATGTAACACATATTAGGCAAAGTCGTCTATTGATGACTAGTGTGGGCTAGTCGACAGACGTCGCGATGACTTAACAAGCAGAAAAATCACATGAATTATAGTGAATCTAACCAATTAATGCACATTTCATACTTCAACTGCACTTACAGTCATCAATATTGGTTGATGACCAACTGAGCATGATCAAACCAGGAGCAAGGGCTTTGTGAACCCGTTCAATATAAGGCTGGAACAGCGGGAGCAGCGTAGATGGTACGGCATCAAATGCTTTATTTGTGCCATTGACCATTTCCTTCAAACTGAGAAGAAAGGGAAGTAACAATTCGATGAGGAATTATAACAACATTTCAAATAATATACACAATACCTATATAGGGTTACCAGCAGACTATATATATATATACATTTACCTTTGCTCGCAAGTGTTCAGCATGATGATGCCTGCTCATAGACAGGAATCACTGATTATTCCAGCGGATACACACGGACTGAAGTAATGAACTTTCTGCATTTCTCTCAAGAGCAGCGAAATAATATCTGTACACCACTACTTAAGTGGTTGTTGAAGATTTTTCTATGGCCCACCAGCCGCTTCGCTTTTCTCTGGGCTAAACAGTTAGACGTAGTAGCAGAGTATCGAACATTCTTACTTCCAACTCCAAGACCAAATTATGAATGTCCCCGACGAACACCGAGTTAACTTCTGAATGGATGTATGATGTCACAATCTTCATGGGTGTTTGGGACAGGGCACAGCTTCGATGGTCTCTGTGCTCCCAAGCATCTCCAGCTACCCATAACGCTAGCTGCTGCCCAGCTGTTCACGTGGTTGGCATCACTATCCACATTAGCCTGTCGTGTTAAACTCTTGATCGTCAACAGTAAAACGACCAGAAGATGGATCTTAGAAAGTGCATATTTTGAC
>NW_008751807.1:1218296-1236956 GCF_000715545.1 Opisthorchis viverrini
AGCAGACAGTCAGTATCCCGGCCCTCGTGCTTCCTTCTGGTGGCATGGCAGCTAGGCACCGAAAGGGGGCTACAGCTGAGCGCTTATTTGCAACGCATGGCGTGGTTTGAACCCGAGCTCTGCTTTCCGACACCCCCTCTCTAAGCTTGAAAATCCTGACAGTAGCCCAGCCCTCGTGCTTCCTTCTGGTGGCATGGCAGCTAGGCACCGAAAGGGTGCTACAGCTGAGCGCTTATTTGCTTGCAGCGCATGGTGCGAAGCAAGGAATTTGCGCTGCTTAGTTTGCCGACGCGCAATTGGCTGTCTATTCTTTCCATTTTGGTAGAAGCCCCTACTGAGCTGGTTCAGTGTCGAAAGCCTCTATGCAATCGGACGACACTGTGAGAGCCGTCATTGGTTAGACGGGATGACACAACACCTTGATGAGTGACGATTCACAGCCCGCATGGCTGTTCAAGTCAGGACAAGTCCTCCAGACAGTACGCTGGATAGTGCTCCGTCATCTATCCATATTACAAACCCCATTTGCTTTCTTGCGCTGCTGTAACAAGGCCTGACGATGTGATGCGAAAACTAGGGCCTGATCAGAACTCTGTAGGAAGGTGTCACACCCAGGCCAACAGGATTTCAATGTATGGTGTAGTCTAGTTGTGGATTTAATCGTAGCAACAATAGGCAATGTTGCGAGACTATCAACAACAAGGAAGAGAAACCTCAAGAGTTAATCAAATCCATCAAGATTTATTCAGTTTAAAGGGAAGCTAAAGTTCCTATCTGAGTACCTCACCACTAAATAACTTTTTGACCTCTTCTGGATCGCAAATCCAAGGGCAGCAGTAATCAGTCCAAGCTCAGAAATGGCAATCGCACTACCGCTACACATGATGGTTGCTCTTCGTCGTTTAAAACGAACCACTGGCGTGAACTTCAAATGCTTTCTTTCTTAGCGTGGTTCACAAAAGACTCGCATTACGATAAGGAATCTAGTGGGACCGAAAACTAAAACATGGCAGCATAGCACACCTATCGACCCACACTATGTCATTGCGGCTGAAGAGAATGGTACTCAGACGTCGGCCATGCATAAGGAATGTTTACCAGGTGGTCATCATAAGCCGGGAAAAACAAGAGATCACGTGCTCACTGGGTCAAGTGATGCTGCTTAAATTGTGTGACAGACCAAGTAGCTACTAATCGACATCCTGTTGATCCGTACTCACAGCGGCAAGTGTGGATCTGCATCTGTGGCAAGCGTGTAGTCGGTCTGGACAAAACGGAGATACTGAGCATGCATGGTTTACCTTAGTCGGTTTGTCCGAATAGCGTAAATGGCGTGACTAACAGCCCACTAACACCAAAAAAATAATCGCACGACCCCAATAGCTTCCGGAATGACAATGGAGATAATTGGAGAGGTTGATTGATTAAGTCCAACAGCCTGACACTGTGACGCAGGAATACATTATCAAAGAATTTTAGATAAGCTTCGTCACAAGCAAGATGAGCAAGCACGTGTGTAGGAAAGTGCTGGTCAAATCGGACGAGGCCATCCTTACGTGCTACCAGCTCTTAAAGTTGACCAGTTTTGACTGGTCCCTTGTCTTTCCCACCAAAGTATAGGAGCCCGTAGGGAACATGCTGCAGCTCGGACTCCGGACTAGCCTTTGAAGTAGATTTCGGTCAAGTCAATTTGAGAAGAGAATTTTCGGTTCATTTGTTTAACTGCGATTAAGGCGGAAGGACACAACTATGGTTAAATGACCGACTTTTTCACTTCTTTAAACATATCTTAAGCATAAATCCACCGCAACGAATAGATAAGGCTTTTAGGGCATGTACGTTTGTCAGGATGCTACAGTTTACTACTAGGTGTATTTTGATTTCAAAGTATCTATACGTTCACACTAGCAATCCGTGCACCAGTGGGTGAAGTGTTTCTACGTGCTCGCCCGAAAAAAAGCATTGCCGTTCCGACACAGACAGAAGGCGCTTATCAATGTCATCACCAAAATGAAGCTAACTGCAACAGCGATTGATTTCTATCGCATGTCGAAGCAGTTCTAAGCGATGAGTTTTAGGGGCCATGGATCTTAGTTGCAACCGTAATTTACATCCAGCTACTCATTAATGATTGGTAGTAGAATAGTCTGATAGTGGTCCTGGCTATCAAGCGCTGCCGTACTGCCCATTGAAGGCTTCACTCTTTGAAACGAATGCCCTATGTTAGTATAGTGTGATGGCAGAATACTGTTCAGTTGTTTTGCTTACCTTACTAGCCGTTGAGTCTTACTCACTATGATTGCATCTGTAGAGCCACTGGGATGTTCGTATATACCATGCACGTTTGCATTGATTAATTCTGATGAATATTTGCAGAGTTTCGGTCAACTCATCATACAAACAGTCGTCCGTCAGCCAGCCAGTTCATGTCTTAGATGCCAAATCCCTGTTTGTAAACAAAAGGTAATCAGGCTGCTCGCCACTGGTATGCTCGTACGACCGTTTGAACATATATCTGGTCAGTAACTCACTGAGGGTGCTTCCTCGAACTTGCCACGCCAGACCGGCTGTAACTCAGCATCTATTGCGCCAGCTAAGCCGTATACTAACTCGCTTCGTTTATCGCCTCCCGCTACATGACTATAGGCCCACTGCTCATGTTATTTACATACTATATTCCTTTATTTGGTTGGTTGCCATATTCTCTTGTATCCATCTGTCAGCTCAGAACAACTCGCTTGTCATAAAGGATACCACTTTCAAGGTTGCTGAGAAGTTTTTGGAAGCCCACGATCGGTTTCGCTCTTCTTGGGGCTCATCATGTAGGTGCAGTGCACCCGTTCCCATCAACCTTATGTTCTGCTAAAGCCCAAAATGCACGAAATTCGACAAAAACACCCATGTGCATACCAATTCGGTCTTCACGGGAGACACATCTAAAACCCACCTGAATCTCTCGTTTATGATATTCTTCAACTGAATGTGAATAGTTTCCTGTATTAAAATATAGAGCAAGACCTCGGAAATCATATCAACTGAATCATGAGTTGGTCTTTGTGTAGTACATTCAGTTGATGAATGTTATGAGAGGTTCAACCGAGTCTCAGCTGGGACTCCCCTGAAAACAAAAAGGATATGGAAATAGGTGTATTTGTCGAAAGTGGCATGTCAGTTTCACCGTGTCTGTCGCGTCAGTCGGCATACTGGATTAGAAACTAGCGAGCCTTAAAAGCAGACCAAAGTATGTCCATCACATCTTCCAGTCGACTAATCCATTTACCCGTGACCTTTCTGGTCGGACTACATAACTGCACTTTAACATCTATGGTACTATGGCGGTCGGTTATCCTGCCGACACCGTGTGGCGTGGAGCACATCCACCACCACATGAGAACACTAATAAGCGATTATCTGCGTAGGTTCTCGATTTGTTCCTAAAATTGGCCTATAGTCACCGAGTGCGCTAGCCAAGAATTAATGATTCAGCGGCTACACAAGTTTCAGTGAACCAGTGCTCAAGAAATCAAACCAGAATACATAAGGAATTGGGAAAGCAGTACATAGTACCCAGGTTCCAACAATTTCATCAAGGTATCTATGACACCGATTTTTAACCGTCATTCTCGCCTCTTGTGTAAATGGATTTCCTTATTATCTCTGGTTAATTAAAAATGCTGTTCCTTTGATATTCGCCATCCGTCACCGAAAACGGATATATCACGTTATATTTCCCATTTTACTCAGTGTGTGGCCTAATGGTGGAAGGATCGTCATCACCAAACTTCTTCTGCTGTTTATTGCAGCAGTGAACTTCGTCTGCCACCGTCTTGAGTCTAACCAAAAGCTGTATTCACTTGCCAGTATATTAGGCGCATTAGATCCCTAATTTTGCTGATGTAACTCAGTGACTAACCAACCACAGATGAATAATTCGACAGAAGCCCACTCTCATGCCCATGACTATTTGGATACTTCCTCTGACCTCAGTGAGTCTAAAGGTGTGTGGTGTTAGTCAGGATGGGCTGAAAGATTAGTAATCAAACGGGTGTATTTCGTCACGTGAGCAAGGTACTCCATCGGTCTAGTCGTCCAATGTCATCACAGAAAGATGTACCTACGTTCAGTGAGACGTTGACGATATACGGCGTTTTCGTAAGTCGGCTTAGGTCACCAGTGTGGCAAATGTCGGTTATTCATGCAGCAAACAAAGACGGAGGAATTTGAAATACACTCATTTGCAGTCCCAGATTAATCTATCGTTTATTATACTCTTCAGCTGCTAGACAAAAGTTGCCTCATTTTTCAGTTGGTGCAATATCGAGATATCGAGGGGTATTCGGCAACCTTATAAGTAGTTTGCTTTATGAAAAGAAGGAGGAAGATGTTTCATCTCTGCTTACTTTGAGGCTTAAACGCTAGTCGTCTGATTGGTCATGATGACGTAAGTTGTTTAAAGTGGTGAAGGCGAATGAATGACACTGAAAGGCGCGTAGATGAGAATGTATGGTTGTACTACATTTAATCCTTAGTAAGGGCGTATTGGTGTGACGAAGACGACGATGATGTGGACTGCAAACAGATTGACGTCCCACCTACTGCTTCGTATGAAGTCCTTTGAGGGCTTGCATCTACATAATCAAGAACGAAAGTGCCGGATTTGGCCTAAGTGAGCCTTTGGAAAATAGTGTACACTGGACCTATAGAAACATATCTGGTTAACATATGTGTGACAGAGAAACAAGGACTTACACGGAGTAACGTTGCTTGATTTCATGTTCTTGCATGAGCAGTCGTTCCGCAGCACGTGGAATGGTTAGACCCAGAGCCTGAATGTATCTCGCCTCACAAATCGATTCCAAAACACCCATATCGAAATTTACAAACAGCGTGCTGCTGCAGTCGGGGTCTCTGGTTAACAATGAGGATGAGAGTCCAGTGTGTAGTTGTTCGACCGAGTTGCACCAGTGATGGTGGTAAAGAACTTCGAACTCCACAAGTGCACTCGCAATTCTGTTAAACTGCCTCACACACTTTTGGCCTTCTGGCGTCTGAAATGTAGAATAGGTTCACAAGAAAATCACAGAAACTGCTTCGATATCAGGTCGGTATTCTAGGAATTGTACTCTCTAAGTTCAGGGAATAAAGACTGCTCGTCAGATTGCTTCCAGAGAAGGAGCAAATAGTAGCGTGGAGATTTTTTCAAAGTCAATAATGTCGGACGCCATTAATTCGTCTGCATGATTGTAAAAGGGTTTCAACAAATGAAAATTGCTGGACTGAGCACGTAAAGGGGAAGAACAGTCAGCTGAAAATGAGAAGACGGCAGACGAAACTGGACAAATCAAGGTGACACTTTTTGATTAATGAGGCAAGTTTATTGGCTAATTTCAAATGTTCTCTCCTCATTAGCGCTATCGCATACGGGGCTAACCGGTGATATGTGTTGGTGTGTATACGGCTGCTGATCACGTGCTACGGAGACTAATCCTGGAAGATTTTGTATATTGCCTTGAAGACAATGACATGGAATGGTTTGGATTAAGTGCCAGTGGTTGCAGTATGCACCTTTTGCGGCATTTTTCGGTTTATGGAAAAACGCTTTTCTGTTGTTTATATATATATATATATGCTCAAAACAAACCATTGAGAGAAGTGCAGCATGAATAAATGATGAGAACAGTTAGTCTGGTTGTTTGCTTTAGACATACTCCGCTACTTAGACTCAGATGGCACCGTATTTTTCCATCCGCTCAGACAGCGCTACAATTGACAATTTAGCTTTACAATCGAGGACAAATTAATCAATTTACAGTTCGCCGTTTGGGGTTAAGACACCTGGCCTGTTCGAATGTTCCGCACAAATCAGTCTCACTGCAGTAACACTGAAGTATCTGTTGGGACCCAACATTCATATATTTACTATTAAAACGAGAGCTTTCTTGCTCTTAGTTAGCAGCTACATTCTGCCAACTGCTTGCTGTCGTCAAGAAAAAAAATCAACAGCTGGCTTCAAAATGCGGCCAAATGTGGTCAGATCTCTTTCCCAGTATAGATTTTTGGCAAATGATGTGACCCTGCTAAACGAACTTTTAACGGCGTTTGCTTGATCTGCAACAGATTTTTGCGTCGAAATTCCATTATTGCGACATCCCAGTTTTCTTGAGCTCACTACTCCGGAAGTGATATGTCTCTATATTCTATTCTGAAAATGAGATTAGGCTTTAGTGTCAAGGCAAGATATCTGTGTGACTGCTTTGCAATTTTCTGGAATGACCGGATCCGGTGGTTGGCGAATCGCCAAGAGTATTTGGACGTACAGACATTCGGAGAGGAGCTTGAACGGAACCAATTAGCCATTTGCGGCTGACCATCGTGATTCAACACCAGTAAATCTTCCGCCACACACATTTCACGTAACTTCATCTACGAACTTTCAATGAATTTAATAAAAAAATGGTTTACCAAAGATTAAAAACACATATGGCGTGTTGTAGTAAAAGATCTCGGGACAAACTTCCAAATTTGGTGACTTGCAGATCAGAACAGGAAACGAAGCAGAGATATGGGTGTCGGGATAAGAATTTGCTTGAAAATGAGAACGTGTGTAGCTGTACTACGTACTGTGTCTGGGTGTGACGTTTAGACACACAACACTGTTATTAATCCCGTATCGACCGATAGCATTGGCTTGAGGGATTTACGAATGCCCTCTGTTTACATTGTCACTGGGGGACATACAGTGTTAGGAACTTGAAGAAGCGGCACACAACGAGCGTAGAACACTTCGCCAATTACCCAGCTATATACGGACAGGTTAGTATTATACGCCCATGTCAATAATCTACTTTGCCTCCAGAATAATTTGACTTGTGTTCATGAAGACAATAGTAAGAACTGGTTACAATTGCTTTATATGTATATATATATGTATATGAAATCACTGTCCAGATTACTTGAAAAAATATTCTCACTCATAAGCAAAAATGCGACATCCCTTGACGAGTTCCACTGCTTTGGCTACCAGTGAAATAATGAACTGAGACTGATGACTTACCAAGAGTATTTCTGAACTGTGTTCTTTGAGCTGTTGCATTGGTACATCAATCTGAGTGTAAAGATGCCGTGCCCAATATATTTTTCCAGCTATCGGAGTCATATTGCGCGCAATAGGTGGATCAACCTTTTGCTGCTCGTACAAATGTCGGATGGCATTCAGTTCGGCCATATAGTTGTCCAGCACCAACATATACTTCTCCGGGAGGCCCAAGTGACAAAAATCAAGTTTGTGAAATTTCGCCAACATGGCAAGCTGACGTTCGACCTGTTGAACAGTTAGATGGATTGAGAGAAAACGAGATTTAGGTGTTAGGAGACCTAATCCACTCTCTGGGAGTTAGCGTTTACCCATTAATTTCAGCTGAAATACAAAGGCACGATAAAAATGGCTACTATTGGTTGTTGATAGCCTGAATGAATTTGTCAATTTCAGCCGATATTTTGCCCCGCAAGTAAAATCACTCTGTACCGAAAACTGAGGAGCACTATACAGTAGTTTCATCCTTATTGGGGATTACCTACACTGCACGTCTCATGAATCTCCAAGGCGACTGGAACTTGTACCCCCCTGACTAATGGTTAAAAAATACACCGTTTGGCCACGAGCGACTGATCAGCACTGTGATTAGTTCTAAGTTGACTATAAAACCATGGATCGAAAATTATCGGAACGGCTATGTACTTCAAGCTCGCTGTTGCGTCGCGCGTAATATACAGTAAGATACTGGAGGCATAAGTCGGTTGACTAATGTTGGCTGAAAAGGTTCACAAAATCGATTATACTATTCCTTATCAGAGATAAACGCAGAGAACAATAAAACAGATGCAAGTAGACTGTCGCTGCTTCTTTCTACTCATTTTTAGAGCAACTTTTATGAAAGGCCGATCGCTGCTCCTAACCTAAGGAGCAAAAATGTAGACTTCAGTCTCACCAAAGTGGACCCTTCCAAATATCTTGGATATCCGTAAATTTCTCCTACGAATCTTTCTGTGAAGCATATGCACTTGGTAGTCAGAGGTACCAGATTTCCCACCACAAACTGAAGAGAAAGAGAGAGGAATCTGTGTTTATTCGTGATTATATCAAAAGTGTGTGCCAACGAACAGAATGGAATCACTTTGAAGACAACTGGGCGCAGTCCACCCTGTCTATCGCCAGCCAACAGTTGTGAGTTTTGAAGTCTGGGGTAGATGTGTCTAACTCTGTATCGCCAGAAATGTAACAAACCGAATTAAGAGCTATCCCTCCATTTAATTCCGAGTTTTCCCGAAGCGGTCTTCCTGGGTGTTTCAAACGTTTCTACACTGTGCTTTGTTCCAGCATGTCTCAAACTTGCACACCACAGGCCGGAAACCGATGTTAATTCTTTTAGGAAACTTAACGAAATGAACAAAGTATAAAGAGGTATTCTTCATTAGGATACATCGCTTTTGCAATCTTGCGGGTTTTTTGGTTCTCTGCTGTTATAAATTTAATTCAGAATTCCAGGATTTAGAACCTATAGTTTCATATAATGGACCAGTGATTCAGTCGTCCCGTAGGTGTTCGCTAGA
This sequence comes from Opisthorchis viverrini, assembly GCF_000715545.1. Classification (NCBI taxonomy): domain Eukaryota; kingdom Metazoa; phylum Platyhelminthes; class Trematoda; order Opisthorchiida; family Opisthorchiidae; genus Opisthorchis; species Opisthorchis viverrini. Next base: position 1,226,907 of record NW_008751807.1, read on the forward strand.
AACATTATTGTGGTAGAAACTTAGAAAGAAGCTTAAGGTCACTTCATGGTATGAGACTTTATTTAACTTGGTTAGGACTTGGAATACTGGTTGTCCATTTCTGATTTCGAGCTGTAGTTCCCCGGAGTGTTTCACGCCGAGGTACCAGACCTCTGGATTGTGTGTCCTGGAGGATTCCTCCTTTGGCTGTTAGTTTTCTTCCTTTTGAAGAGGGATATACTCCCAATAAGTATCATGGGAAGATTGATGCGGACTGGCCGTCACTCTGTTGCTGTTACGAATTTATCAATGATTATCTGAAACAGCTGGCTTTGCACACTTCTCCTATGGTCAGAGTGTGCTCATCTTTGTGAAAACCGTCAACTTACCAGCCCTTAGCAGATGACATTGATCAGCACGGACTGTTGGTTGCCTTCTTTTTTCCTCTCACCCTTCATGCTATGTCATGTACGGTTTGATCCGGTTTGCCGGCTGGATATTCACCACAACAGCGAAGGGTGTAGCAGTATCCAAAAAAGCATCTCTACTAAACTAACTACCCTGTACTTCTGATACGCTTGTCTCTTTCTAGCGTGATCATCTAAAGAGAGTGGCCAAAAGTCATTTCCTCTTTGAAAAGGCCGAAATTCAAGGGGCAACGATTCCAAAAAAATGTTTTGGTGGACCTCTCTTTGAACAGGTTAGCGTATTCAACGAAAAGGCGTGTAATACTGGGTGCTCAGCTTCTCACACGACGAACATGCAATTCTACCCATCCTCACCAAACTCGACACCTTAGAAATGCAGAACGATGTTTACGTTAACGACTGAGAGGACTCGGGTAAGCTTACCAATCGAGTACATCATCTGTGGCGTGTACTTAATTAGACCACATCCCAGCCGAGACACTTTATTTACCCTACCGGCTTTGCAAGCTTAGCCACTTTCAAGACACTGATTCCAGTCTGTTTGAGACGGATACTGTACGTCCCAAAATTTTCATGGGTTACGACCAATTTGTACACGCTTTTTTTGAGTAGCATGCACGGAAGTTAAGATGAAAGTTAAGATGAGTAGCATGCACGGAAGTTAAGATGAAACTCTCCCAAGTAATTTCTGGGATTGAATAACCCCCTTGCCAGTTCTTGTCACGTTGTGTTTGGTGACGAAAATCCATAAAAGTAGATTGCTAAGGCCCTGAAGTCTGTGAAGCCCCAATGAAGAAATAAATAGGAGGTTGCAGAGAGCCGGCTTCAACGTAAGTAGATGAGGTGATGGTCTTCTAAGGCAACCTGAAAATGGGATAAGGATTCCATCACGAGGTTTAAGGCTCGTCTTAGTCCCGACAATGTGTGTAGTCTTCCTGAATACAGTCACACCGGTTCGGTTGTTACATACATCCCTGCCAAACTCCTTCCGTATTCTTTTCAAGCATAAATATTATTCAGTACCTTAAAAATCTACCTCACGATCAACCGGATTTAGACAGTCCAGCCAAAATGGACTGTTCGTAGATACACAGGAAGTGACGTCTATATATCAGTAGAAGTTGACTATATTTTAAGTAGGTAACCACACTAAAACAAATCTTGAGCTGTGACTAGAGAAGCTCTATCTTCATATGCGAGTGGTCCCACCTTTAGTTCAAGGAGCGTTTGTGGCAATGTTTACAGCAAAACCCGTAAACTTCAAGAAAAGCATGGAAACAGCTTGTAAAGTGCAATATCGTTCATTGACCAGTTAGCTCATGTAAGTGTCTATCCATAAACCGAAGCAATTATTTTGGTTCAACGTGTAATCCATTTCAAAGTTTGTTTGCATAGGTCAAATCCATTTTAATTAACGGATACTGCGGCGGTAATTGTAGATATTTCCTACTCAGCATGGACTTCTTACTTCATCTTATTTACTTGTATCGGGAAGATGACGAAGGCCTGCGTTAGGCTTCACGGTAATTTATGGACAGCGCTGCCTGCCATCCTGGTATTCCACTCCGAAATATAATCTGTAGGCATCAGCGCAGTTGGGTGCTTTTTTGCCCGTGTCGAAATTTCGGCAGAGAAAATAAGTGATTCTAAGACGTCCATATATCACTTTGCACAGGAAATTCAGAGTGCATCTTCTTTACCAACATGCAACATGCACAACCACCAACCCACCGCTACGCACTACTACGCCTCACAATAACGCACTGATGATGTCACCTCGATTGGTGATGAAACGTTTGCAATCAAACTGCCCAGCTCAGCGAACAAGCCAACGACCAGCAACATGCAACAAATTTGTATGTTCGCGTTCACATCACACTCGTTTGAACAGTCCTCCTCCCGCCCCGTCGCAAGTATCCTGGTGAGTCCGCGCCAAGTGAGAGGAGGGAGGATAACGGAGGATAGAGAAGGGATGTGGACATTCTAGGCCAGTATTATTTGCACATTAAAATGGCTGAAACTCTATGAGACCTATTCAGAACCATGTGAACTATGATCTCCGAACACAGAGTCTTATTTTCCAGATAGGAATCCCTAAGCAAACAATCTTTCAGATGACCAGAAGTTTGGTACAAAAGTTTTCCCCCACAAGCTTGTCGGGGAGCTGAGCTGCCGCAGCAGGAAGGAAACGCGTTTTGTTTATTTAGACGAGACGATATCAATAGCTTGCTGATCAGATTTGTTATATCTTCTGCTTCGTCAATCTGCTGTATCTGGCTCCTGGTCCGCTCCAGTGCTCAATGCCGGAGAAAAGATTCACAGAAGAGAACACAACAACCATGTTCCGAACAGGCGAGCGCGGGAGATTGAGTGTGTACAGGTGCAAAAGTGCAACGGTTTCAAGCTATTTATTGGAGGTACGCGGTCTGAACTCGGTCCAATGCTAACGCATGCGGTCTGGCCTTGGTACGAGGATGTGACGCGCTGCGTATTGCGGGGGCGTTGTCTGTCTGGTCAATATCTAGCGCAGCTGAGAGCCTCAGTAGAGTCCGGGCACTCAGTGGTTGCTCTCAGGAATGTGACCTTCCTGATAAGATTATCCCATCGACTATAACGTGGGTACCCCATAAACAGATGCATTTTAATCGATCCATAAGCAGCTCAAAGGAAGAATAGTTTCACAAGATGAGTGAAAATTCCATATGAGAAATCGTCACTCGAGGAGCCAGTCAACATGGTACCATGTTATATGGTACCTCTAACTGAAGGATGAGCGGCGCCATATCTTGCCTAAGTGCGAGTTGATCACACTGATCAACCGCTCGTGGCTGAACACTTAGGTGTTTAAACCCATAACCGGTAGTTCACCGGTTGCAGAATGCTGAGGTTTCCCAATAAGGATGAAACAGCTGTACAGTGCCTCTCGGCTTTTCAGCATAGACTGGCATCACTTACAAGATGAACCCTCAAATACAAATCACCAGGTCTCCCCACACTATTAGTATTTTGCCTAAGTTTATCGTAGGTTAAATATAACACCTAATAGCACATGTCACGTCAACATATTTATTTACTTTTACATAGATTGTGGACTATAAAACTGAAAACAAAGCTAGAGTAACTCAATTTTAAAAAATAGTTCTAAACTTTTGATCACAGCTTAGACAGTAGCTTTATCTTAGCTTTATCACTCTTTGTTGCCTTATTTCCCAGATCCTGGTCGAGTTGGATTGGATGCTTCAAAGTGTTCTCGTTCTGACTGACTCAGATGACGACAACGTGAGTAAGCATGAAATATTCCACCATTATCCGACCAAGCGGTTGCGAATACCTGAAGTCAACTGAGTTTCTCTTTCAGAAATTATGGAACTGGCTATAACTCAGTCATCCGTATTCCGTTAAGGTGAGGGTTATTGCCTTTTAATGTTGTTTCCTCCTCGAGGGTAGGGATCGGTGTGCCTGATTAATCTTACCACAAAATGGTGCTGTGGAATGTGTACAATTGAATATGAGTAATACTTACCGAGAAGGGTTTAGAGAACCACTGATCTAAAAACTCCTTCAGCTGTTGTTCGATCAAGTCAAACTGTCCTTTGAAACCGTCAAGCTCCTTTTCAAACTACACCGCGAAAATGAGATGTGAATGATCAGCTTTAAGGGATCTGTGACATGTGCATTAACATTAGAAGTTTTTGAACAGGAAAGGACAAGTAAAAACAGTTTGTATTGTGCTACGGGATTTTGCTGGGTGACATCGAAGACAACTGTCGTGAAATATGACAGTCCCGGCGTTTAAGATGATCTAAGAACATACAAATTTAGCCACTTGATAAACTGTTTCTGAAGAAGAGCCCCGTATGTGCAATAGTTAAATCTATATGAGCAGTGATTCTAACAAAGATAGCACCGACCAATGGTCAAGTTTTCGGCAGTTCATCAGCGATTCCAGCTGTTTGTGTTCACATCAATCTCGTTCAAACAGTCCTATTTTGTTCTGGTAAAATTATTTCAGTGTGTCCATACCAGGACAGAGAAGCATCAGACTCGAGGTTCGAATTTATTTAAACCCATCAGGTGGGTATATCCTTAGCCGTGCAGGGATTTTGACCTTGGACAACTGACATGCATGGAAGCATGTTACAGGTACTACACCAGCGCACGCGTCTGAATCATCAACGTGAACAATATCAACGACCTGTATGGAGTTAGAGTCAGCCAACGCAGGTATTAGTTTGGTAACAGGTGGAACAATTGATGTACTGTTTCCAATACTTGATCAGACATGCTTTCACCACAAGAACAGCCTAATCGTAAGTTTGTCTCGTAGTAGGGGCGCACGCTACAGTCATTTCTGTTAATTCTTGTCATCTGTTTGACAGGTGATGACAGCGGGCCAGAATTTAATGCTGAGTGCAACTGTTAACTTTTGACGTAATTCCCAGGGAGTAGAAAGATAGTCCTCTGTGCCGTTCGTAGAAATCAGTGGACAGTGCCTTGTAAGTTGACGATTTCTCTAAACGGGTTGCTCGTTTTTGCAACAATCCTGTATCCGAAGTCAACTATTTTGGATGTCATTAGCTGGGGTTGCAAAGAACAGGACAGTGTTTCGCTCATGTCTCGTCCCCTCTTTCTCTGTGGACTCGGTGTTGGCAAGTCATTGGGAAGCATACAACTAGTCCACGAGGCACTTCACTCCCTAGATCTACGGGAGGGATCAGAAACTTCCTCTTGTGTAGGAACAAGAACAAGTGTCCGTCGATACACAGTATTGCACCTCAGCTGACCTAGGGAGAATGAAATCACACCTCACAATAAGGCCGTTCAGCACAATGAGAAAATGTTTGAAATAAGACAAAGTAGATAAATACGACGACCTGAAATAGTCCCCCCAAATAAGACAAAGTAGATAAATACGACGACGTTTCCTCGTGCCCATGCAGGGAACATCGCAAATTCTCGTGCTTTTCTGCAGGAGGAAGCCGAGGAGTTAAAAAATGAAACAGAATGCATGGACTTCACAGCCACCATCAACTAGCTAGTAAGAGCGAAATGCCCTCAAAACAATACTGAGGCAGTGGTATTCACTGACATGATAAGACACTGAAGACAGCGACTGGAGCCGAGTTATACGGATCTCTTACAATGCACACGAAGCGCAGTCACTTTTTCAGCAGCACACTCAACACAGTTTTTGTGTTAAAGGGCTGGGACCTCCTCAATAGAGCACCTTCCACGGTTGTTCAAGTCGGTGAATTTATGGATGTTCAAGCCGGGAAATTTTCGGAAGGATATCTAGGCTATATGAGAGATCTGTCACTGAACAGAACACTAATGGTATCACCGTCAAACTCCTTAAAATTCAGTGACCTTCAGGTGAGGTCGTACTGTTTGCTTAGTATGCGTATGGACTATATTATGTCAAACGGGCTAAGGGTAACTGCATTGGTAACTCTCTGGTTTGTGAACGTATATGGTGTTTGCTTAGTATGTGTAGAGACCATATTATGTCCAAAAGGCTTGGGGTAACTGCATCGGTAACTCTCTGGTTTCTGGACGTAAGTCCATGAAAACCTACGAAGAAAGATACTAGTTTCAGATAAGGGCCTCTAACTGTAGTGTCCTTTATTATCTATGCTAAATTTGAATCTTGGTCCAGCGTTTGCTTATGTATGGCATTTCCTCTTTAAACCTCACTTATGCGTGGAGTGCGACCCGAAAGATGGTGCTATTAAAATGGATATCACTGTTTATTTTACTGGGCTTTTGAAGAAAATACGTTATGTCCAGATGTTGAATGATTCCGGATGGTTGGCACTAGGATAGTCGCAGACAGCCAGTAGGTTCTGCGAATACTTCACCATCAAGACCCGAAAGACAATGAGTCTACCAAGAGGTTTAGGTTTACGGGCTTGAGCAACCTCGGAATTCATATTATGTACACTCCGAGGATTCCTAGTGAGGCATTACGGCGCCTTCCAGCTTTCCAGCATACGGAACCATAAGATGAAATGGAAAACGAAATTACGCATAGGTAGGTAGTTAACTAAACGGCTGAATACAGAAGAAGGGTTTATTTCATAAATGTACTTGAAACAGATTGAAAGGGACGTTCTCAAGGGACATTAGATAGAAACAACTTAGTGGCTAGATGCACTAACATCGATTACGCATCAGCCTTCGTTGCCACAGAGTGACAAATCCTACCAAATTAGCTTCAGCTCAGTTTTTCTCCAATCCTTGGTTGACTTGCTGATTTTTGTTGATCGTACGTGGAAAATTCAGAAAGAAGTTAGGTTTCACCTTCTGTTTGAGACTAGCCTTCTCCAAGGAGCTGCTGCAAAAATTTTTCGTTGCTATGACAGTGGAATTTAGGCTGAGTTTGTAAGTTGAATTGAGACTAGCCTTCTCCAAGGAGCTGCTGCGAAAAATGTTCGTTGCTATGACAGTGGAATTTAGGCTGTGAGTTTGTTAAGTTGAATAATTCACTCTCTGCTGTGGCCTTCTGGAGTTGAGGACTCACTAACTAAACCTCCGTCCAACTCTGACTGAATGCATCTAGGAAATACCAGCTAAAATTGGCATGCATTATGCAAAGTCTGATGAGATTGTAAATGCACATTGTCGCGTTCTGCCGCCCTGCGTTAAAAGAATTCAGGTTGTATATTGGCACCACTCCTCGTTTGTGGTTCTTTTGGGCGTCCCTGAGAGAAGAGCGTTCACTTTGATATCATAACAAAGATTTGATGGGTCTGTCAGAGAGAAAGTTAACGACAGACTCGGGCTAGCCGGAGCCATAAAGAAGCTCGCACTCGGTTGTTTTTTCATTTGCACACTGCTATCACTTCCACTTGAGTTTAGAAGACTTCCAGGCGAGCCTTTAATAGTAACCACCTCCTAACCCTACCTGACCCATCTCGCACTAAAAATGGTGCACTCAGTCCATATGAAGAACCGTTGTGTTAGAGGTTCGGTCGTTTAAGGGACGGATACTGGAGAACCCTAGGGTAACAGGAGCGGGACGAAAACAGTTGCCTTACCGGGGTGTAAATAGTAGGTCAAACGATAATGCATCGATACAAACGGTTACGCTTGGTAGACGGTTCTCGTCATCAGTTGCCAAAGTATATACTCACATCTCTACGATTTTGGTCCACTCCATCGAAACTCTTCTTGTTCATATTTTCACAGAGTGATTTGTATCGGAGCACAATAGTCTCGATCCCCTCGACTTTCAAATCATTCAAGACTGCAAACTTATCCATAAGATCCAACAGTCGCACGAGTTTTCTCAGCCGATTGCAGTACGTGTCGAATTTCCCGAAAATGTAGTTTTCACTAGATGATGGGAGAAACAGATAAATACGGGTTTAAGCATGGTTGTCTCATACAACTTTAGGTTGAAGTGAAAAGGAGAACATCTCAGACTCACCTAAAATCAAATTGCCGGCCAGAAGGATTCAACTTCAGGTTATCTCTGACATGATGGAACGCATTCTGGTACTCGTCATTCAGTAGTAGGCATTGGTTGATTCGAGAGAGTAGTGTTGCTCTGAAAAACGAAGAAGCATAGAATAAACAGACGTTAGAGCGCTCCAACGTCAGTGTTGTAGTTTGAGCCAGTTAAGGGACAGTTCTCTGGTGACGATGAGGGAATGGCTGTATGAAAAGACAACGGCTCACTTAGCGCGTTTTATGTACATACATCATCGCCATCATCAGCAGACATTTTTAGTTCCTACATCAGCTTCTCTATAGAGGAAAATATTAGTAGCTCAGGTAGCGAGATGGCCGTTAGCTCAGGTAGCGTAGATGGTCGTTGGCTTGTTCGATGAGCTGGACAGTTTGATTGCAAACGTTTCGTCATCAATCGAGGTGACATCATCAGTGCGTTACTGGGGAGCGTAGTAGTACGTAGCGGTGGGTTAGTGGCTGTGCGTTGAGTAGACTAGACTAGACAACTCACCGACTGGTTTGCAATCAAATTGCCCATCTCAGGGAACAAGCCAACGACCATATCAGCTTCTGTATCAACTACGGCGTGCCAGTCAACACTTTCGAATAGAGGAAACACAGGAAAGCGCACCGAAGTTTTAAGGCCTTTTTGAATTGGCTGTTGGCTGAACTGGTAGCGAATGACGCACAATTCATCCCCAACATATGCCAGAGATCTTTTGCATCTCCTGACGGTCTACAAATGAAGTCACCAATGGTCATGATGCAACGTGTCGCTTATAAGTTTCCTGAAAAATTTTGGAGAGACCATCATCTTTTTATTCGTTTTTGCGCATTCGATTGCAGAAAATCGTAGACGAGAGATTCCGTTGGGTGGCTCGTTGGCCCGAAGTAGGTAGCAAATGAGTTCAATGCGGCAGTCGCCTAAGAGATCTCACAGTAAAAACGGCAAAGTGACAATCTAAACTTTTTGTGTATCGAATTGTGTTTCTCGGAGGAATAAGTTTTAACATAAATTGATTCTCTCAACAAGTCTGAGACAAGCGGAGAGAGAGAGAGTCAGTAACGTATTGGTACAGTTTTGGGCTAGTACGATTCGCGCAAACCTTATGAAATTGCTTGCAATCACTTTGATTATCTGAGGGAAAGTTCTAAAAAAACTCACAAGAATGCTCAGTTTTATCCAGTACAGCTATTACGAATTTGCGACGGAATAAAACATACCAAAGTGTCGCCCAAAAAGTCTCGAGGCATAGGTTAGTTAATTACACCGGTTAAAAGTGAGCTCCTCGAAAGGAGTCGACATCTGTGTGGTCTCAAAAGTTTTCACTGCGAACCGCTACAGTTCATGGTGAAGCAAATACGAAACATTTCCTCAAGGCCCTAAAAACATGCTGCATGTAGCCTACATTCCCTGGTCATCGACAGTGGGCCAGAAGAAAGATGCTTAACCCACGAGGGCTTAACTCGTGCCCCAAGGTGCATTAAGTCATCACGGAATCAGATTTGTTTCAGTAGATTTTCTGCAAGGCATTCGTTTTATTTTTGTCATCTGACCGAACGAACGTCTGATGACGTCAAGAAGTTGAAACCCAAAGGCATATTTCTTGCGAATATAGTGGGAAGATGTTACAACTAACAATACCATGATTTCGGTATCTTACTCTGTGTCCTCCATCATACCTTTGTTACCTTTAATTTAAAGAGAACTTGACAAGAGGTGATGTAATAGGAGCGGTGTGAGTGCTTGGAGATGCCGACCAGACATTCCTGCAATATCTGCAATTCGTAGAGTATATCATTACCATTCGGGAAACAATGTCTGCTTTAAAGATGTGGGCTATGGACTGCAGTTTTAGGTCGTCATGTGCGTATTACACTCTAGGTGAACAAATAACTGAGAGGTCACTCAGACAGACCTCGGTGTCCAGAACTGGGTTTTCAGTAACGCCACTAGCTGCGTGAATAAATCAATTTGGAACGCGACTGGTTTTCGCATGAATCTAGTGGACTAACGCAAATTAGTCCACTGCAGCGGAGTTCTTATAGAGGACATTGATGTGGACCTCCTTGCTAATCGCAGAGTAGCGCTAGGATAAGACTGGACCTTACCGTGCTTTGACGGTTCGTGTGCCTCCGCGACCCATTGAGCCATACCGGCTTTTATCCGGACGACGGTTGCAGAGTCTTT
>NW_008751807.1:1236966-1237642 GCF_000715545.1 Opisthorchis viverrini
TCACGCAATACAGGTTCGGTTTGCTGTTCGTGGACATGCTGGAAAAATGCACTACTTGAGATACAGGACGCTAGCCTGAATATCTTATAATAGGTATTTGTAAATTGACATTTTCAGAGGGTCACTTATGGCACATGCACACTATAAAGGCTTGATTATCCCGACAGCCACCCTGAGATCAATGAGGATAAAACAGCTCGTTTATGAACCCAAAGGGTGCCACGGTGACGCCTGACCACCCGATTTGCGAACCATATCCATCCAAACTCGTGCCAAACTAAAATTAACGGTTCGCCACTCATGCACACCTTCCTTCATTTAAAACGTATTCGAGATGTTTCACCACACTAGCAGAATATATGAGTCACGAGATCTCGGTGTTTTATTCGGTTTCATTAGTCACAGTAACGAAGCATGTTACATTAACGAACAATGAGAAAAATGACATTAGACTGGGGTAGGGTCAGATTTGGGGTACTTGTGAGTTTCCGCGACTGATGAAAGTAAATGAAATTTGGACATCTATCGACTTCTGTCTTTCTTCTGTCATAATAGACAATGGAGGGTCCGTGTTTCGTGCTTCACGGCGGACTGCTGCAGATGTCTACGTTGTGTGATTGTCAACAGTTAAGGTACACACGAGTAGTTGTAGGAATCAACCTGATCAAAGAATTTG
>NW_008751808.1:0-7091 GCF_000715545.1 Opisthorchis viverrini
GTTCTGTAAGTAGTTCTGAAGACATAAGTAGTTCTGTATACACGTTCGTTCTCCCTAAAGCTTGACCTCAATATAGCTCGACGGTTAGGGTGCAAAGCTAATTCCGGCGTCTCAAAAGCTCTTGCCTAAGCTTGGACGTCCTGGTACTACCTCAGTTTCCGGGACTTATTTGGATGGCCTGAGACCTAGGCACCGAAACGACGCTAAAGCTGAACGATTCATTCAATCATTTGCTCACTCTGCTTGACGTCAAGTGGAATCAGGTTCACTGCCCGTATGACATAGTAATGGGCATTGTTAGAACGCTTTGACGGAAGAATTGGCCCTTCAAGATTGTTTTTTTGGATAAAGTTGCTGCCCAGAAGGATTTCTGGCGCAACAGCTCAAGCCGACACTTCCAAGGTACAGCGGTCAGAATCAGAAATGATTTATCTCTGTCTTCCTTCTACCAACGCGATGTGTTTAGTGGATTACCGACAGAACGTTTTGTGATGCACGTCACTAGTTATGCAGCCATCATTTAGGAGCTGGAAGCTAAAATTCTTTATCAGAGTAATTCAGTATGAATGAATGAATATGTCCACTCCTATGAAAACAGCTACTTCAGTCAAACGATGGATATTTTCAAAGCATAAGCTGTTCATGTGACTAGGGGAAAATGGCACAACTTAGACGGTCCCGTTTTAACACCCCATCTTATTGATAGTGGACCTAAGATTGACACTGAACTCGTTGTTAGAACAAATCAAGTAGTACAAGCCAGGATTTTAAAGTTCGAAAGAACCAAGTCCGTTTTTCTCGCAGAAGTTTCCCGCAAACATGTTTCTGGGCCTAAGCTTTGCCACGGAGAAGTTTTGTACATGTGTTGCAAACAGATTATGGTTGTACTGCAGTAAAGTGTCAACGTTGAACTTTTATGCTTTATTGTCGAAGATCAGGATATCCCCCACCCGAATGACCGTGTTCTACATTACACACTTTGTTTTGACGTTTGAAACTCTACGGTACCAAATTCAAGCATCCTTTCTGCTCCATAGATGTCTTTCTCAAGCTATTTCTCACAGTGGATGACTGCTTAGTGGTGACACAGACGGAATAGCAAGCTTCATCGGCATAATTAAAGGCCATGTCTTTCAGTTGGTACACGAGCCAGGTTTTGTCTATGATTGGCTGCTTGTCGAAGATCAGGATATCCCCCACCCGAATGACCGTGTTCTACATTAGACACTCGTTTTGACGTTTGAAACATAGATGTACTCTACGATACCAAATTCAAGCATCCTTCCTGTTCCATGGGTGCCTTTCTCAAGCTATTTCTCACAGTGGATGACTGCTTAGTGGTGACACAGACGGAATAACAAGCTTCATCGGCATAATTAAATGCCATGTCTTTCAGTTGGTACACGAGCCAGGTTTTGTCTATGATTGGCTGCAGACGTGTTATATTCACTCTAGATCGATAAGTTATCTAGGCAGCCAATAGTAGTCCACGTGACCATTCTGCCGTCCAATCCACGAACTGCCTATGGAAGTGAACCAGTCATTTTCAAATATAGGGAGAGGGAGTACACGACGATGATTCCTAATCATCTCAGGTGGTTTGATGGCTCAGCGGCAGAATTGTAAGCAAAGCAGTTTCGATAGATAGAATTAAAGAACCTAGTGAAAAGGACCGTTGTAAAATCAGCTGAATGAGCCAAATAACCCTGTTGATTTGCGCAAGCGTCCAACTTTAATGCGTGTGCAGGCATCTATATCACACATATTAGACACTCCCCACAGTGGATAACGGCTGTTAACTTGCCGAATAAGAAACTGCATAGCGTTGTGATTATACACATATATTCAATCCTATCTATCTGGTTACAGAGGAGCCATTTTCCCTGAAAAGCCACTTTTTCGCGTCCTTCAAGTAGTTCCCCTTGAGGAGTGAAACCACTATCACATCTGATTACAGTCTACGCAGACGTTCCTGCTAGTTGGCTGACAAACAACTGTATCTCAGTGGTGCAGTCAAGTGTGGCACAGTTGTGCCAACGAGAACGGATTCCTAAACCTAATCTAAGTTGATTTCTAGACGGAATTGTTGATCCTTGGCAAATTCTGTGCTGCGCATGAATAGTCTTTTCTTTAAGATTACCAAACTCACATCTGAGATTACGTCTTGCCCCACAGTAGGCAGTCCAAAAACAACCCGTGTTGCTGAGTCCTCAGTGAGAAACTGAAAAATTGCGGCAAAACTGCTCAGTTGTTCCATCGCAATACACTGTTTTGTCTTCCAGGTTCCGTAACCACGGATGCGGTGGAAGCGGTCACCATCGATGGGTGTGCTCAGGAACCGTGCGTCGTACGAGCAGGTGGTACTCTCAAGCTAACCATAAGGTTTACCTCACGTAAGTCCTTTCCAATTTAAAGTTGCTTTCACAAAGACTCAGCCTCGGCACATATGCTCACCTTTGTCTACGAAACCAGTACCGCAAATGGGACTGTCCTGCGAGGTGAATTCTAGGCACCGCGGATCACTGGTTCCGCTTTTCCTAGCAGTACACAATGAATGCCGAAAAACAAAACATATCAATATGCACTTCGCTTCGCCGGAGTGACTTTTCGTAGTTCTAACCAGAGAGAACAGGAGATAATCGAAAGATGGCACACGACACCGTTGGCTCTATTAAAGCAAGGCATGTGTTGTTTTGTGTCTGGGTATCTTCTCAGACATGCGTGAGATGCTTGACGAAGGCTGGGTGCACATAACCGCTGCTCGTAGATCTGGTTTGCTCGTGTTTTAAGAATTGGGACAGAACGACGCAAACTTTCACACCATCGATTTCATGGATTGTGGTATTGCGGCTTTTTGATCCGAGCCAGACGGAAATAGACTTTCCTGATCGCTCCGAGTGTTTAGAATTCTGTTGACTAAACCACCTTCAGAGTACCCATTTGGCTAATTTCCTCGGTGCCACCGTCCTGAACAATCACGATTGAGACATGGGACTTGATAAGCCCCGAAGTAGCAAAGGTGGACGTACTAAGCCGTGGTAAGTTCATATCATCACAACTCAAACCACTTGACTGAATGAGCGACAAATCTTTGCGCTCCCTCCGAACTACGGAGAAGTCTCGAATGTGATGAATATACGTCTCCGTAATGCGGAGAACCTGACGACGATTGCCAGGGTTTTGTTTCCCATTGATGGAAGGACGAGGTCACACCCAAAAGAGCTTATACGTCATTTTTACGGGTTTGCTGTTATGACACGATGCGTTCTTTCAGGGGTTAGGCACTTGGACTGGGCGACGTGAAAACTCCCAGCAACTCAAGTTCGAACCAGATGAAGCTGAGTTCTTTTCTTCCCAAGGATAAACTTTTTTAATAGTTGCGCACTATATGTAGTATACGTAGCATATATAATATATAGTACATTGAAAAAATGCATCCACACAGTTTTCAACATTTGCAACAATTTCGCAAGCCTTATTGTCACAAACTACAAAATCAGCCCAGCCGTGGTTTTGAAACATTCAGTCAGTTTTGATTTATTTCAAAAATGTGGTACGGACTTTGGGAAACAGATCTGACACACTGGTCATCTTGGCCGAGAATTCACGTGGTCATAGTGCTTCGGTTGACTAGCTTTGTGCTGTCGTAGTTTATGGTGAAATTTTGAGTTTACTCCACTAATAAACCAGTGTTAACAACTGTTGAAAACAAAGAAAAAATAAATGCTGATAATGGGTACACTTCTTGACAGGTCGTAAATGACTCCTAATCTTGTACACGGATGCTGGATCATTCCCTATATGAGTGAGCCGATCATTAATCAATTCGATGTTGATCATGCCTTATATGTAAAGTGAGCTTCAGCTTTGACTACTCACTTCCTATCAGTAGTTTGATGCTTAAGTTTCTGCCCCCCTCCACTTGTCCGCCTTCAATGCAGCATTAAACATGACGAAGCCGAAGTCACGCTTTTTATACTACTCGACATCCAAGTCAACTAGTCCGGAACGAGAAGACAAGTGGGGTGTCGCTTGTAATTCGGATGAAGAGAACTGTTTCAAGCTGAATTCAAACTACAACTTCAAGGTGGAATCCACGTTACCGAATGAAAAAGTGAGTTGATATTTTCCCTCAGTCCAACAAGCTGACATATAATAGTAACTCTGGATAGCAAGTCGTCCAGTTGTGGCACTGTGTGGCCGTCTGTGTGCTTTTACTTTCTGTGGAGGGAACCCAAGTGGAAACACTCTACTATTTTCTCCCAGATTCGAGGATAGGGTAGTGACCTCAATGAGTGCTTTTAGTCCTGGTGGACGCATTGCTTATTGCCGGTTTTGTCGAGGTTCGTATCTGATTTGCAGACATTTGGGCGCCATCTGGGGAACTATATTCAGTGCACTGTTACGATGATCTGAACCAAGTGAGTGTGAACCTCAGGCACCTGTTTGATTTTTTAGGGGCATTCGGGTAACTAAACTCAAGCGACTTACTTAGGAAGAATCAGGTTTACTGGTTCGGATTCGTTATCACATTCAGGCGTGTATGTGACACACCCGTGTTATTGAATACTGCTATTCAACAATGGAATGTATGAACAGGTTCATTTATTCTTACTGCAGCGGGTGAATGATCGTCTAGTGACTGAGAGATCTACGAGCATGTGAGCTATGTCCAGTAATGTCTTGGCGGCCAAAGTTCCGACTGGCCTGTGTAATCCAGCACAAATGATGCCGCTGGAAGAATCGATCGATGGTATTCACGTGCCAGTCGGATGAACCCCAACCCTCTCATCAGTGCACCATTTAGTCAGTTGAATATTTCCAGGTAGAGAATGCCTCTTTTCCCAAAAAAGATAAATTTAGTCAAAACAGTCTAGACTTTTTGTTGTTTAGCGTGGCTGGCTCAAAATTCATTCATTGAGGACCTTCCTCTTCAGATATTGGGAAGGTGGATTCACAGCATCAGTTGCCTCCGTCAAATGCGATTATTGGTAAAAATCGATTGATTATGAACCGGAAGAGTCTACCAGTGGTGAGGAATTGCAAGTAGTGTGTACAATCTTGAGAGGCCTAGATGACATAAACAGTAATCCCACGTGTTCGAGGTCTCGATTTCCACGAAACACTTGTGGATAGAAGATCCTAGAACTAATCCGTTCCCTGAAAAAGCACACTCATCACGAGGTTGGCGAAATTTGTTCAATGACCCACGAAGAATCTCACAAAAGAGAGATACAGCTGGAAATGTTTTGAGTCTCCCGTGAAAGGTTCGCTGGTACGCAACTGTATTCTGCTATTCTGTCGCTCTCAAATGCTCAGTTGGCTCAGCGAAAGTGCTATTCACAAAACCATGGTAGTGGGTCAGTCAGCGGTGGAAATTTGTGATGTCTTGCACACTGCTTTTGTCCAATTCCCTTTGCAGGTGTAACCTGTTCTCCAACTAACCATCTGCTACAGAGCTCAGTGGAAGTTAGTGAATATACACTCATTTGCAAACTAATTTGGTTCTTTCGAGAGAGCCACCTGGAACCCAGTTGAATCTCTCATTTGTGATGTTCTCAGGCAGCTGAATGTGCTGCACCAGGCCGCCTCATGTTTCAGTCGCTACGATCTTTGAAATATCGCGATACACATATATTTGTAATGTACTACTCATAAGGTTGCTGAAAATCCATCGACAGCCTACGACCGGTTTCGCCCTTCTTGGGGCAGATGAGTGTATATTCGCTAATTTCGTGCAATTTGGTTTCAAGTAGAACATGAGGTTGACAGAAACCCGGGGACTGCGCCTACCTGATGAGCCCCAATAAGGGCGAAACTGGTCGTGGGCTGTCGATGGATTTTCAGCAACCTTATGGGTAGTACATTACAGCTATACTGTTCCAAACCTGTTTCTGAAAACTAATTCGAATTCCAACTTGGAACATGAGGTTGACAGAAACCCGGGGACTGCGCCTACCTGATGAGCCCCAATAAGGGCGAAACCGGTCGTGGGCTGTCGATGGATTTTCAGCAACCTTATGGGTAGTACATTACAGCTATACTGTTCCAAACCTGTTTCTGAAAACTAATTCGAATTCCAACTTTTAGTTAGTATGGCGGTATGGCGTGGCAACTTCTGAACCAGAATAAAATCGTCCTCTGTTTTCGCTGGGCTATTCAGATCAAGTGATTGTGTCCGAAACAATAAAAAAAATCGAAGCATGAGTCTTATTTTTTATCGAGACTGTGGGGGGACTTTGGAAGCGATACCAGATGGGGAGGTGTTATATTCGAAACCATCATTGTCGAGTCTCAAAAATTTGCACGTCAGTAGCCGTAATAACCCCCAGTGAATATGGATGAATCTAGCTTATTCATCCTAAATCGTGTCCCAGAATAAATCAGACTGCGCTTCAGCAGTTAATCAAAAGTGGCTTCGGGAGTTACAGAATGAATGTTTCATCACTCTGGCTTGGTAAGACCTCCATTTGTCCTGGCGCAATCATTCTGGTGAGCTCACTTCGAACGTGGAAGCATTTCTAATCAGGGCTCATCTGCACATTTTTGATCTTGCTGAGGTTTTAAATCAAGGCATTTGATATGCGAAGCAATCGTGTCATCACTCTCCCATAAATGCACGATGGACGCAACAGAATTACCACGTTTCTAAATCGGGTTAGTGTAGGTACCAAATAAAACAATAAATGGACAAACGAACAGATACTGAAAACGTAATTTGAACCAGGGACAGCTTTTGAAAAAAAACTGTGGATCAATAATCTGAACTGAAAGCGATCTACCTGGCATATCACCTCAGCAGGGAGCTAGGAAGACCTTAACAAGCTAAGAGTTCGGCCTCGCTCAGCATACGAACTCAGGTGAAAAATTAAGAATGGTCTCATAATCCAATGGTCTATTCATCGGTCCCCTCATCAAGATAATCTTCAAGGACCCAGATAAATTCGTATTGTTTTCCAATGACTCTCATTCTCAATATCGGCACAGTAAGGATGTCTAATCACCACAGCTGCTGCAATATCACCAGATCGTCCAGTACCAACTTGTTGAGGTATATATATATATATATATATATATATATATATATATAT
>NW_008751808.1:7411-12852 GCF_000715545.1 Opisthorchis viverrini
GCTGCTTGTGTCCTTCAAGCAGCCGAATGCACACAGAGCAAGAACGATAATTCTCCCCACGATTGTCGGCTGGTTCTAACCAAGTGCAACTTGGTTCCATTGGATGTCGCTGCGTAACCAAGTTGTAAGACGGGAATGGGGTGGAGATGAAAGACCTTCAACGGCACAAGGATAACAAAAGTAATCTGCCTCGTTTACAGTATCGTGTATATTTTCAACGCCAGACGCACAATTTTGTGCGAATTGTTGTTTGCGGCAAATACGTATAGGTCATGAGAAGTTGACCAGAGACTGGACAAATGCTTCTCCCAAAACGGTATTTGGAATACTTTCACGGTTTTCTCGATTATGAGCAATCATCTCTAAAAACGAATTTGAGGTCTAATCATACCTTTGATGCTTACGTGTGTTTCTGTCTAACTAATTCCCTATGCCGTTCGTTTATGAGGACTGCCCAAGTTGGTTTAGAAAGCTAGTAACTGATCTGCTCATAATGTGTGTGTGTGGGACAGGTTTTCGTCTCGAATATGAGGCACAAAATGGACACTAAATGTATCAATCCGAAACACAAGTCTAGGACTCTTTATCGCCCTCGCGTTGATTGCAGGGCTTCTGTAGAGGTCACTCATCAGACCATGCGTTACAAGCACTCGTACCACGTGACACTTGCTTAACGCGCCAGGCTTATGAACCTCAACATATCAGGTACTCATGCTCGTGCAAGCATGAAACACGAAGGGACACCACTCTGTTCACATTGTACACAATAAATAGGCATACAACTTGGCTCAGCACACACACTCGCGCGCACAGAACAGGAAGTCAACATAGCTCCGCATTTCTCCACGGACAACTGCGGAACACGTGTAGCAGCTATACTGAAGAGAAGACAGCTCACGCGTCCGGAACTTCACTCAGGAACTCTCAACAAATCTCCTCAAACGATAATTCACTTTTTCGGCTTATTCCACTTTTCGCTTGTATCTATTTCTATCAACTATTGTATTTACCACATTCTAGTAAGACGGATATTTGTTAGTACTTGTTATCTTCTGACAATAAACTTAATTACGTCACAACTAGAGTACTAACACTCCTAGCAGGTTGATTACTACTCACTACTGATCGTCCAATAGTGGGTTCATGCCTAGGCATCTTGGAGCACATTGAAAAAGTTATCTGAACGGTCACATAAATGATGAACAGTCGGTAAGACCTAAAATTTCCATGAGATACGCCGTCCATGAATGTGCATTCAGAGGTTTGAGGGAAGTTACTACTGATTTGTCTTCTACTGTTTCCTAGTACGATTTCCGAGGATAACGTTGTCGAACACAACTACAAAGTCATTTTCAACAGACTGTCCGCGATAAGTGACGAAATTGCGATCTGGTACGAAGTCAAACGGGTAGCAATCCAGCTACCTATCTTCCTGACTCCTCGGTGTAAAGTGGAAAAGAATGAATTAAGGTTCATCCGTTTTCTTAAGCCGGGAATTCTCGTCTAACCTGGACCCGTAAGAGCTGGTGGAGAAAAACTCTTTCTTTAGTCGTGTCTGAGGGGAATCTCCACTGCCAACCATGCACTAAATGTGGTGATTCCGATGTCGAATGGAATGACAGGCCACACTTCAGTCTCCTCAGTTCACGTAGCACAAATGGACCGAATAAGGCATGTGGAAAACGATCACTAAAAGCGTGATATTAATCCAACTACTGATGCCAGGCAAGTAGACACAACGCAGATCGAATCACGCACTAAAGCATAGTTGGAATGCTGATCATCTGGGAACGATATCGCTTGTCTTAAATTTTTTATTATTTGTGATGTTCACCACTCTCCTTCACACTGAGAAATCGGTTCCTGCTCGGATTATTTTTGGCAGTGATTTTGAATAATGTGCTCCTTCGTACGGCTCGCAGATGCAGTGGTAATTTTTTCTATACTCCCAATTTTAAACGAAACCAACATACGTATTCTCCTGTAGATTACCTGCTGTGGAAATATGTGTGCTTTCTAAATCACGTCTCATCTGAAATCTCGCTGCTTCAATTCGATGTAAAAACTGTTTTTTATTTTGCCATCGGTCTTTGGAATTTTAGTCACACAACTTTTCGAAGAAGGGGCACTAAATTTCTACTTTCGCAGGTTGAACTTGGAATTTACCTTAAAAATCGGTCCTTCAGATATGAAACCGAAAAAACATCGATGTTGTGCACACTGCAGTTGGCTAGATGCTAGAGCAGGGTGCTGTTCAGGATAGATCGCGAATGGGGCAGACATCTGTGGGCAACGTAAATATCCACTCACAGTAAAACTAAGTCAACTGGGCTAGTGATCATGGGTCATCTCAGACATTCAAGCTAACAATTTCTCTCGCAGTGTTGCCACTTTTGCATAACTTGCAACTATTGTATTTACCACATTCTAGTAAGACGGATATTTGTTAGTACTTGTTATCTTCTGACAATAAACTTAATTACGTCACAACTAGAGTACTAACACTCCTAGCAGGTTGATTACTACTCACTACTGATCGTCCAATAGTGGGTTCATGCCTAGGCATCTTGGAGCACATTGAAAAAGTTATCTGAACGGTCACATAAATGATGAACAGTCGGTAAGACCTAAAATTTCCATGAGATACGCCGTCCATGAATGTGCATTCAGAGGTTTGAGGGAAGTTACTACTGATTTGTCTTCTACTGTTTCCTAGTACGATTTCCGAGGATAACGTTGTCGAACACAACTACAAAGTCATTTTCAACAGACTGTCCGCGATAAGTGACGAAATTGCGATCTGGTACGAAGTCAAACGGGTAGCAATCCAGCTACCTATCTTCCTGACTCCTCGGTGTAAAGTGGAAAAGAATGAATTAAGGTTCATCCGTTTTCTTAAGCCGGGAATTCTCGTCTAACCTGGACCCGTAAGAGCTGGTGGAGAAAAACTCTTTCTTTAGTCGTGTCTGAGGGGAATCTCCACTGCCAACCATGCACTAAATGTGGTGATTCCGATGTCGAATGGAATGACAGGCCACACTTCAGTCTCCTCAGTTCACGTAGCACAAATGGACCGAATAAGGCATGTGGAAAACGATCACTAAAAGCGTGATATTAATCCAACTACTGATGCCAGGCAAGTAGACACAACGCAGATCGAATCACGCACTAAAGCATAGTTGGAATGCTGATCATCTGGGAACGATATCGCTTGTCTTAAATTTTTTATTATTTGTGATGTTCACCACTCTCCTTCACACTGAGAAATCGGTTCCTGCTCGGATTATTTTTGGCAGTGATTTTGAATAATGTGCTCCTTCGTACGGCTCGCAGATGCAGTGGTAATTTTTTCTATACTCCCAATTTTAAACGAAACCAACATACGTATTCTCCTGTAGATTACCTGCTGTGGAAATATGTGTGCTTTCTAAATCACGTCTCATCTGAAATCTCGCTGCTTCAATTCGATGTAAAAACTGTTTTTTATTTTGCCATCGGTCTTTGGAATTTTAGTCACACAACTTTTCGAAGAAGGGGCACTAAATTTCTACTTTCGCAGGTTGAACTTGGAATTTACCTTAAAAATCGGTCCTTCAGATATGAAACCGAAAAAACATCGATGTTGTGCACACTGCAGTTGGCTAGATGCTAGAGCAGGGTGCTGTTCAGGATAGATCGCGAATGGGGCAGACATCTGTGGGCAACGTAAATATCCACTCACAGTAAAACTAAGTCAACTGGGCTAGTGATCATGGGTCATCTCAGACATTCAAGCTAACAATTTCTCTCGCAGTGTTGCCACTTTTGCATAACTTGACTGCCGTTCGCCAAATTTTCGTCAACAATGAAGGTTATTCGACCTCATTTTCACAAACGTATATTTGGTAGTCAATCTAGACGGACCGGAGTGAATTGTTCTGAATAACAGTAAGCAGGGAGGTTGAGGAATTTGCCAAGTCGTTCATTTTGGTGAGTCAGTTGGACCCTGAATCTAGTCGAACCTTGGCAGTGATTTTAGTTTCATTGATTGTCAGTTTCCATCAAGCGTTTGACGGAATGGTAGCGATTTTTTCGGTTGCAGTACTCTTTGTGTCAAAATGTTTCAGAACGTGGTCTTGAAATATGACTAATCCGATTGTCAGAATTCCTTACGTGACCTCATACGCGACCTATTTTGAATTGCACTGCCTGCGAGCCACGTGACTATACTCAACTAACTGTTCTATTCTACCACAAGCTGACAATGTCCTTCTTATGAGCACTTTTCAAACTCAACAAGTGTCAAGCAATCCAGTGGCTTCGGATCAATAATTTGATTTGTTTATCAGGGCTTGAAAACGCTCCCACTATTTGTGATTCAACCAACTGCCTGATTAAAAATTTCCATACTGCACTTGGAAATGACGCAAGAATAAGGTCAGGCAGGTGTTTAATCAACCAACTTTCGTGGAAAAATCGATTTCCCTATCCAAAACATTTTAATGGGGAAACGTTCATAATTTTACAGGGAAACGGTACAGTATGCCCCAAAATTAGTTTGAGTGACACTTTTGCCACTACATACATTTTCTTGTGTTTTGCTCACAAACTGTGGTGCAAGATGGCTCTGTATGGTTACGTGTTACTCCTCGATCGCTGGTTGCAAACCTGAAGCAAACAGGTTTAAAGGTAGTACAGTTACCACGCATTCCATCACCCTACCAACGGACTTCAGATGGTTTGACGAAGGACAGTTTTACAACCAATGGGAACGTCCGGAGGCATTCCGAATGACTGTTTGCCGGATATCCAGAAGACTCTTTTTATATAAGACAGCGCTCGACAAAGACTATGCACCTCACTATGCCTCTCCACAGGAGACGTAAAAACGTAGAAACATAACTTGGATTTAAGTGCAGTAAGCAACGGGAATACAGCAATACAGTGAATCACATTTGCTCAGTCAAAACATTTACCAATCACGATCGTCTGTGGATCCCAGTAACTCAAGTCCAGTCCACAAATCGATTTGCGCCGATTACTCCTGGATTCTCACCGTCGAAAACCCTCACGACAACAGCAGTGTCACTCGTTTCCTAGACCAGTAGCAGCGTTCATTTTGACCCCCCTACTAGTGAAAGGAAGAAGGTCTTCGTTGCGGAGTTATTTATTAGGAAATGCCAACTGAACAGTTACAGACTATTGGACAGGGAAGCAAAACTCTCATATGCATCTTGTTTACAAAACTGAATATCCATCTTCTCGTTGAACGCGTCTTCTTGGACTTCCCTGCATGTTCATTGACTGTTCCTCAGTTGCAAGCAAATGCTACAGAGCAACTCCACAAATTCCGTAAGAGATCTCACTTTTCAAGGGACGCAAAACGGATTTACGAGAGAACATAGTACTCGCATGCTATCATCGGTAGTAACCACCGTTACATTAGGTTTTCCAAAAGGCAT
>NW_008751808.1:13242-116470 GCF_000715545.1 Opisthorchis viverrini
ATATAATTACATATTTAACAAGATTTATATAATATATGGTGTAAGTATGTGGTATGTGACATTCTACTTACATGATATATACATACATATATATATATATATATATGGTTTATTATGTATGTGCATACATGAGACATATGAATCAGAATGGCTGAATTTTGTGATGAATTGTATGAATCGTACCAGTTGCACTGACGTGAAGAGCACTAGCGGTTTAAAACTGCAACTCAGCACTCAAGACGATATTTCTCGATAACCGGGAATTCACTGAACACCCTGAAAGTTTTTAATCGTCTTGACCGTACGTTTGATGAAAACGCCAACGTTACCCTTCGGTCATCTCACAAACACACAGAAAACAACGTCCTGATGTGGTCGCAAAATTCACGCGGCTATCTCACCGAGAAATTCGGACATATACTCCGTTTTTTTCGCCAACTGCAGCAAAAGTTCTTCCAGATTACGGACAGTCTGTTAAACAGTTCACAACAAATAAAAATCAGACTGACAATGTACACGCCTTCAGTATACTCAAATCTCACAGTGTACGTGTCCGTATCGATTGAGATGAAGAAAATAGGGCTTGTCAAGAAAAAAATCCACACTTGGTTCAGAAGAAACGCAAACGTAATGCCTTTTGCCTACAGCTAATTTCAAACATTCGTCCTCTGTCAGTGATTGGTTACTCGTGCCTCCAGACCATCCGTGTGTTCTGGGAAAATTCTAAAGTGTGTGTGGTATTAAACACATGAACGACGTGCCGAAAAGAAGTTTTAATCTCAACATTTCGGGCATTATTGGGTACGTCCGTCGGACTCATAACGATCAGAATCACGAAAGATAATCTGGTAAGGTGCCTAAAAATCGGTAGCCAACATTCAAGAGGTTGATGATGGTGTGCGGGGGCTTGATAATTTTCCACGGCGATTTTGTCCAGTCGGTGAGGCTTCACACGGCTGTCTGATTGGGCGATTGGAGTTAAGTAGACCATAAAACTCCGAGGAGTGTCGAACCTTAGTGTGTTTGAACCTTTAAGCGTTTGGTCGCAAGCGGCTGGAAGTTTCCCGCGAGGAAAATACAGGTGTACTGCACTTCTCGGCTTTTTAGCATAGATCAGTCTCCCTGACATGATGAAAGTTCAGCTGGAAATTCAAAAGACTTTCTGAATGGTCCTCTAAGACAGTCACCTTTGTTGACCAAGCTCAGCTGGTTTACAGGCCTTGACTATGCAACTGGTTCGGATTGACAGTTAATCCCAGTGACACAGGTGGGCTGTTTACTAGTGAGCACTTTACATGCGATGAAGGGGTTTTATGGAACAGAATAGAAAATATTGGCGCACAAAAATTCGAGCAGCGGCTGAGTGTTTTCCAGTTTATGCTATTGTAAGGAGCTTTTCTATAGGAAAACGCGAATTTTCCGTGCACTTTTCATTGCACAGTTTCCGGTGCACACCCACCTTTCGTATACGATCAATCTTTACGGTGAATTTTCTACACGCTCCAATCGTCCGAAGTGATGGGCCTGTCATCCGATCGTACCGACAATTTTGTAGACTGTGATAAACAGTTGATAAATGTTTGTGCTCAACAGAAAGTTGTGGACAGTTTCTGGGTACCGTTTTACCTGATATCAATAAAGGGCCTTCTCAATGAAAGACTCTGGGTAGTTGTTCCTTCGTAGTTTATTCCGGATTTTTACAATGCCCGAGGCTCCGAAAACTTCATTATTGAACGGGTCTGCTTGACCAACACTCCATTTGGCATATAAAAGGCTTTATTTTGAATGAGGCCATTCACATCGACATCCGATACGCTGGTATTAACGAGGGTGTCCAGCCGACTGAGGAAGGGCTTTCGACTTTCAAATTCCTGCTATTAAGAGAGTTAAGGAACTCATCAAAAGTCCTTCAGCAACCTGTGATTAGTGAGTTAAGTGGATACAATATGTTGCAATATCCCGAATATTGCACCAACTGAAATAGTAGGCGGCCTGATTCCTGTCAAAAACAAACCGGTACCTGTAGAGCTCGAGATCAGATAACGCCACCAACGCCAAGCAGTGGAAGTAAGAACTTATTTATCATCGGTCTTTCCAAGTGTCCGATATAAGTAGCCTCCCTAGTCGGTGTCATCGAGAAGGTCATAGCTACAGTGATTGCCTATGTTTGTTTTTTCGTTTGTTTATTTAAAGTGAGTCGAGCTCAGGTATGTTTCGATTTAGGATATAATTACAACAGGAAGCTAATTAGTTCAGGCGTCTAAAGTTGTGACTTTCTAATAGGTAGTACGAAACTGCAGGGCTATAATTCACAGGTGCGTTGGTTTGTATTGACAGTATACTGACATTCAGGGTAGTGTCTGATCTCACTGTTGGATCTCAGGTCTATTTTGGTGACAAAAAATCCCCGTTTTGTTTGCCCTATCATTCTGAAGCAGCTGAAAAACTCGGTTTTTAAATTTGCGGTTGTATGGTCCACGATGCATCTGTTCTTTGTGAATCTTTGTGGGCCGTTTTCCCTCTATGGTCGTCCACTCTAAGGAACTGAACCAGATACCGTCAGATCATTCGTATATAACAGTTGGTTTAATATGGCTTTGATTTATAGTTTACCAGAAGTTAATAGTACCCGATCTCGATGAGCTCAAAGCTTTTAATTCCATAGTCCGTTTGTTTGAGTACCACAGTGATGGTTCATTTTTCTAACCGTGAGATGTGAGTAGGTTGCTCTTTTTAAATATTACAGTGCTTGTTGCTTCTTAGGGTTCACATCGCATCCATTCAGTCGTTACCGATGCAAACCTTCGGAGTTGAACATTTCTTTCGCACTTTTGACCATTTCATCTACGTTCACTGCTTTCTTATGGGACATGTATTTTCACCACCGCTCCTAAAATCAAGTCATCGGGTTGTTATTTAAATGATCGAGTGAACAATATTTTCCGTCCGATAAAGCCTTCCATGTGATACCTTCAAGAAGGTCGCGTGAATCAACAGAGCTGATCAAATAAGATGGTGTGAATTGAAGGGTATCGTTTGGCCGTAGAGTGCGAAACTTTGCACCCAGAACACGATGCCAGAATAAAAGATTAAAGCCTGGAATTTTCGAGGAGCTAGATAAATTTCGTAGTGTTCCGCATCGGGCAGAACTCGATAACATGTAACACAAGTAGTGTGAGCTCTAATAGGAAGTAGTTTCTGAGTATGCGATTTTACCTTCCATCGGACGGTGTCCTTGGCTTCTTTGAACGTGACGTTTGCATTTGAATTCAACTGCCCCCAAGTGCTTCCAGGGTAGCCATGATCGATAGAAGCTACTCGCTAGGCCATCACCTGTTTTAGCTTCTAAGATCCCATCAGATAAGCGTAGTTCCGAAATTTTTATCGATCTCATGCACTAATTGATCATTAAATTGCACACAATCACTTGAAAATTAGGTCCACGTTAGGGAGCGAATTCAGCCGAATTCTAGATAAGGTTCTCTATGCTATTGTTGTAAACAATATAGAATGGTCACCAAGTGAAACTCTGGGCTGTCATGCCCCATATCTGGGAATAGCGCTAAACGAGAGATTCGTTTGGAATGTACAAACAGTGTATTTCGTCAACTGCATACAATCTGGGTGCAAGTAGAATACAAGGTTTGTAGAAACTCCGGGACTACGCCCGCCTGATGAGCTCCGAGGAAGATAGGACCGATGATGGGCTGACGAAGTCAAATGGATATCACCTCGGTTGGTGATGAAACGTTTGCAATTAAATTGCCAAGCTCCGAGAGCAAACGAACAACCACCTAAGCTACCTGAGCCACCAACATTTTACTCCATTTATTGAACACCCTTGTGCAGACACAGTGAACTATGCAAAAAACCACCTTCAAATCACCAGGATGGCAGTTCCGCGCTCGGCCCTCCGGAAGAGCCGTAGATGTATTCATAAAGGAAACTACTCACAAGGTTGCTGAAAACTCTTTGACAGCCCACGACCGTAGATGTAATTTTGATGCGATTTACAAACAATGATGATGTGCCGACACATTTCAAAGGCTTTCATGGAATTGCTAAGTATGCGGGTAAAAAATAGATGGAGCAGAATTGACGTAGGTCAGGCCGATCACACCTGCCGCGTGGATTCCAACTGTTGTCTGCTTGACGCATTTTAGTCATGTAAAACGGAAATCGCACTCACACTTTGCGAACCCATGAACGCGCAAATCAAACGGATTGGTACATCGCAGTGACCATGATGCAGTTGCTGATGATGATGCCGACCTTGAGAGTGAGGATGCTGATGATGACGATGACATTCGCTCAGATGATCCACCACTCCCTCTTCCCAGTGTGCCACTTATTCCCCTGGTAAGCGGATTACACTCAGTTGCAAACAAATTCGGTGTTGCGAGAGACTCACCTGGAACCCAGTTGAATCTCTCGTTTGCGATGTTTCCAGGCAACTGAATTTGCTGCACCAGGCTACCTCATGTCTCAGTCGATACGATGTTCGAGATATCGCGATACTACTCATAAGGTGAGCTATCGACGAATTTTCAGCAACCTTATGAGTAGTGTATTACCAATATTTTCCTGGTTATTTATCAGTTTAAGTATCAGAATTGTTACCAGGATCCCAAGAGCCCTGTTGTAACATAGATTAATAACAAGAAACCGTCTAGAAATAGTTAGTATTTATCTTGCCATAAAGATAGTAAATGGCCTCCGGGAGAAATGCTTATCACAAAATGCGTACATATATATTCGATAAACTGTAATAGTGTTGTGAGAGTTTGTGAACATCTGGCAGTTGATAGAAGAGCCTGGTCAGCTGCCATCTGCACAAGCCTAGAGAGATTTAGCATACACAGCGTGTGAAAGGTCAAACGCAAGCGTGTCGCCTGAACTGGTCGTAGAATCCCAAGCACAACCACGGTCGAATGTATCCACGCAAATCGCGAGTGTACGTGCCAGAGCGGCCTTGAGCTCCCTGGTCACCCGCCAAAAAAAACCACCACACATAAGTTCCAGGGGGGTTGTATAACTTCAACTCAACACCTACCAAAGGAACTCATGTTGTGCGTTCAAATGAACATCTGACCGACTCCAGCTACGAGACAACATAACCGAGAGTAGTTCATGTTGGCGATCCAACCACATTCGTGAAACAACTCGGAGACAATGACGGATGAGGCAAGCACCATGGTGTAAAACGAAACTGTTGTTATTGGCTACTTCCATCATGCCCATTCTACTGTGCTCAAGCATCCAGTAATCAACCATAGTTGGTCGGCGGATTCACTTCGGTCAAAACGCAGTTCTCTACACTCTACAACCCAGCCACAATCAACCAACTCCCCTAGAGCAAGCCTAAAATTAGGTGGATATTTTTAACATGAACTAACTCTATGGTGTTTGCATGTCGTTCCATAAAGATTTTGTTATCGACACCGTCATCTCTCTGTTCTGTAACCCTCGCGACGAAGCATAAGTTGTAGAATTGGCCTTCCATTTAGGTCCATCTTGCTTGCACCCTAGCTATATTACTCTATTCATATCACAGAATAATGGGGCCGAATTGTAAGTTAAGCTCCCTTTGGAGGTTATCGAAGTCACACTCTGTTGTCCTCACTAGATTCCCGTGGTCTAAACACCTCGTCATATGCTGCCAAAATGACTGTTCATAGTTCGATTTCAGCTCATAAAGCCGCAAAAAACCTTTCATGAACGCCCATGAACGATTTCGCCCTTCTTGGAGCTCATCAGGTAGGCAAAGCCCCCGAGTTTACATCATAAGCGAGAGATCTACCTGTGTTCCACTAGACATCCCGTTGAAAACGAATTCGGGTGCCAACGAGAGTTTTTGTGGGGTCACATATTCTCCCAATCGCCGCTTGATCTCTTCAGCCTTCAAAGTGACATGATAGAAACGGTGCGGTATAGTTTATTATTACAAACAGCTGTCTAAAGTGCAACCATGATTTCATGGGCTGATGACCACATTCACGTCGGCACAAACCATTTCTGATTTAGTTTCGTCGTACAAGTAGAAACGACCGGTGTTGTCATACTGAAATTGGAAAAGATTTTAATCAGTGGCTGGAGCCGAATAGGAAGTGTACTTAGTATATTTGCAAGAATCTTTTTTTTTCAAAAAAAAGACAAAGGAACCACAAAGAGAAGCTGGACTTAAATTGTCCTCGATTGCGAGGACTTTGTAGCACAGAACCGTGATTTTTGTTCAGCATAACAACAAATGAAGTGGCGGGGGGTTACAACATATCTTTTGTGCATTTTAGCATAAAGTAACTTCTCAAATGAATGTCACACAAATATAGTATGCTATTCAGTCCCTGATATTTTGTTGAGTGGGTCCGATTAATAGTGACTCGAATCAGCTAACGCTACCTTCATCAGTCGACAGTCAGCTTTCAAAGGTAACTGATGCACCCATGAATTTGCCGGTAGTGTTTCTTGATTCGTTTGCAGAAGTGATGTTAATATAAACATATTAATTTGCCACTAGCTTACTAACGGCTTCATATCGGTTGATCCTGTACTTGGAGAACTTAACAACTGTGTGACCCAGAATAGCTGGGATAAAAAATAGGGAATGAGCCAGGTCGAAAGTCTATGTAACGCGGCGCCCTATTGAAGATTTCTGGATGGAGCAAAAGCGTTCTCGGGTCGGATTTCGGACAGCAACTTACCAAACAGTTAGTTGTGCTACAAGCAATATGATCCATGTTCACCACAAACGAATCTTAACATTGTAGCTTGCGAACGCCATCTTGGGGAAAGCTGTGAGCATCCGACCTTGGAAAAGTTCGTAGTTTGTACCAGTCACAGGACTAATTTCGTAGAACCTACAGTCAGCATCCGTCTACTTTGCTTATCAAATCAACAAATTATTATCTAACCAGGACTAGTCCCATTAGGCTTGTATTGTGGCACGTGACTTCAACTGGTCACCTGATAGTTGGTTAATCAAAACGTGATTTGTGCGCTTTATTTCCGGTCGTGCATTTATGTCTCGCCCTTCAAAATATTCCATCACAGGTTGTGCCTATACATATGCGTGTTTCCATTTACTACACGGCAAAACATGAAGCCCTGTTTGGAAGGCGTGGTTCGGTTAAATCATCATCATCATCATCATCATCATCATCATCATCATCATCATCATCATCATCATCATCATCATCATCGTTATCATCATCATCATCATTATCAGTTGTAAGAACGACGTACTTGTTGTACAGCAACACTCCACAGACATTAGAGGTTGGTATTGCGTCTTCCATACTCGTATCAGTGACCAATTTGAAGAGGGGAGGTAAAAGAAGACTGCTTTGTCAAATACTACTTGATATGGTGAACTCAGGCCAAAGATTCCAGTGGACCTTCACACGGCTGTGGGAGCTGGCGTGTAGCTCCCTAAGGAGGGTCAAAAATTTATGGGGGACATCTTTGTTCCATAGATACTGCCACAGTGCCTGGCTGTCCACAGAGTCAAAGGCAGCTTTCAGTTCTAGGAATACAACCATCGTTGGTTGCTAGAAGCAGAGTTCAAGAATCTGTCGGAAGGTGGAGATATGATCGATGCCTCCTCCTGCAGGACGGAACCAAGCATGTTTTTCGCGCATCTGCCTTTCCATGTGTTTTGTCAACCGACGAGTGAAAAGACCATAGAGCAGCTTCGATGCCGCAGCTACCAGCCTGATGCCTCAGTGGTTTTCACACACCGTCCGCGTACCCTTTTTGAAAATAAAAATAACTGTCTACGTGCACCGCTCTCTGGGCACTTACTGTTCCTCCGGTTAACTGGTCGGTAATAGTGTCGGATATGACACTCCCACATGGACTCTATTTTTGGACGTGTGCTCAATTAGGTAATCCTCGCCCTCACCGCAGTACTTGCATCGCCGATTAGCCACATCTGAGAATGAAACCGGGTGTGAGCAGAATCCCTGAGGTATGTTTTGCTGACGGATCGAGAGTTCTGGTGCTTGAAACACGCGCTGCACCGTACACTGAATCTAACAGGAAGGCCGTCAACAAAAACATCACGGTTCTAATATAAGGTTGCCAAATTGTGATGTCGGCAGCGATTAGAACCGAACTTGAAAAAGGTCGTGCCAGCCTGATAGAACAGCACTGGTGGTAGACTGGAAAGCTCTGTGCCGTTAAATGGAAATGCTCGCCCACCTAAACTAGCCTCGAATCAAGGATGCCAGTGAAACCAGAATGTCACTTCATCACGGTAGCTCAAAAAGTCTCCCTCCAGATAGATTTCAATCCCCAATAAATGGTCACGAGATCGCTGAGGGTCTGTATATTACTTGTTCCCAGTTGGACAAATGAACTCGAATCTGAAAATAACTCACCAACTACAGTACGAATATGCCTGCTGCCAGACACAACTATCGAGGCAGGACTTGGGGATGTGCAAAAGCCTGCTTTAGAAAAAACCAATCAGAACAGTGTTCAAGGTTGTCTGCCAATGATTGATCGCAAAATTGCCATGGAAATTGCAGAAGAACAGATTTAAGGAACTGGCGCTAACATACACAGGTTAGAGGTGATCAGAACAGTGTTCAAGGTTGTCTGCCAATGATTGGTCGCAAACTTTGCCATGGAAATTGCAGAAGAACAGATTCCAGGAACTGGCGTTAACATACACAACAAGTTAGAGGTGATCAGGTTCGTATTCATATGCACGAAGAGTACTGATCCGAGCTACGCACACGGACAAACAGTTCTTAAAAGTGCTCATTTTCGACTTACTGGCAATAAACTTATAGAATATGAGTACTGCTCAGAGTCCAGTACATGATGCATTTTCTCAGTGATCAACTCAGCCATTGGCTACAAACTGCTGCAAGTATGATAGAACAGATCAGTCCTGACCATGCGCCAAAGGTCAGATTCCCGAAGCACGTGCTCAGCCAATCAAACACCGATTTAAGTGTATTGTCGATCTGTGGCTCAGTCGTCAACTCGATGTCCCAATGTAGCACAACAAACTTAACGAAAAGTTTCTGTGCTTGTACAACTCGTCTACACCATCTCACGTTGCTTCGTCTACAGTCAGACGGTGTTTTGGATTGACGTTGGCAGTCCATAACGTGAAACAGATGAGTTGTGTCGTTCACTTGACTGGTGTCAATAGTGTATGATGCAGTCGAGCTTTTGACCAAGCCGATGTCATTTCGCAGAGAGAGATGCTCAACGTTCGCTGGGCAAATTTCCACATTGTGCGCCCAACATATTTGCAGAAAGCTAAGGGGTAGGTAAGGGGATCCGTAACCACATTCTGAGTGGGGACTGGCCTCTAGTCTTTGACTGTCAAGTTGAGCAGAACGTTGGCTGTAAACCAAAGACGAAAACGGAAGTGGACTAAAAAAGTGGCGATCGACTACATCTGTCAACTCAACTGGACTCAGGTGGACACGCACTGTCACGACTGTAGGAGTATTCAAGCAACTGTGAACAAATCAGAAATTTCATTTGTATCAATTAAGCCTGCAAAAATGAGATAAAATGCCAGGCATAATCTTCGTCGTTGGAGGTTATCGGCGGGGAATAGCAAGGAGTTATCCGATGGAAGGTTCACGTGACTCGCTGTCAGTCAAACAGTAGTCAACCTGTGTGCAAGTGGTGCGTGATTGAAGGATGGTTGGCGTCTTATCGTGCCTTAATGCAAGCCACACGGATGATGAACCACTTGTGGCCGAACGGCTCAACTACCAGCCTGAACGTCGTGAATCCGGATCTTCCTGGAGATTTGTGACTGACTGCCCTCAACAGGGATGAAACAGCGGCGCTGTGCTTTTCGGATGTTCGGAACAGACTGACCTTACTTACAAGATGAAAGCTCAAATAAAAATCTGTAGATCAAATAGCTTCTTTCATTTGTCGATTGTAGTTAAAAACCGGGTTGCCGGTGTGAATGCGGATATTCATTCATGTTCTTCACGGTCTACGCCAGGCACGCGAGATTTCTGTGACTTGTAATGGAACATAATTCTGAGTTCTCCTCAGGGCGGCCTTCACTTTTCGAAAGACGGGGGTGGAACGATCCAGAGCCACGTGTTAGCCAGTAGATATAACACCAACCCAACCCTGTTCGATCAGATGAAGAATGAAGTAAGGCTTTCCAAAAAGTTACTACTATCTCTCAATTTGCAAATGGTGTGGACAAAGCGACGTCTTGATGTGAGGATTTCATCCTATCAGTGAAGCTGCTGTGTACTGAAAACTCGAGGGGCAGTGCACATCCCGCAAATTCCCGAGTAGAGAGTCTCAAAACTGAGACCTTCCTGCTATTGGTTCGAATGCCCGACCAACCGGACACGAGCAGCTGGTCTGCACTGTGATTAACTTGCATATAGACAGGGTAGAGCGCCACTCATTCTTCAGTCACCCACATCACGTCAGCTGGTCTGCACTGTGATTAACTTGCATATAGACAGGGTAGAGCGCCACTCATTCTTCAGTCACAGAATCCACATCACGTGGTCCCGTATTGACTGGCTCCTCAAATGACGAATTCTCACGTCAAAGCTGCAGTCATATTTTGAATTTATTCTTCTGCTGACCTACTTTGTTGTTTTCCGGTTGATTACTGCTGACGGACTAACACCAGACTTGTGGTCGAAAGTTTGAGCCATTTGGTTTGACTATTTTTTTGGCTTGCAAGTAGAACCCAATTGAACAATCCCGATATGGGTCACAAATATTTGACTGCTTGAACACGCTTATATGTTATAGTACACAGCATACCTACGTTTTCCAAAGCGTAACAAAAACCATGACATTTGATAGACGTAACACACTACTTATAAGGTTACTGAAAACGACAGGTGTTGCCCTTCTTTGGATTCGCTCCAGGGTTTCCTTGAAACTTTTGTTCTACTTGACCACAAATTGCACGAAATTAGCGAATCGCTCTCACTTGCAAACAAATTGGGTTTTGCGAGAGACTCACCTGGAACCCAGCTGAAACTCTCGTTTGTGATGTCTCCAAGTAGCTGAATGTGCTAATTTGATGCCAATTTCGTGCAATTTGGTTTCAAGTATAACGTAAGGTTGACGTTGACCAAATGAGCTGAAAGAAGGGCGCAACTGGCTGTCGAAGAGTAGTCAGCGACCCTATGAGTAGTGTATTACGTCCAGGTAATGCATAAAAACATCATAAACGAGAAATTCAGCTGGGTTCCGGGTGAGTCTCGAGGCAAAATCAATTTGGTATTCAAATGAGTACATTCCGCTGCCTCCTGACACTGTACTTCAAACTCACATTATGTTCGGGCACGGTTACTTCCATTGATGCATTGTATACCCTGTCCTTGACTATAGGGCACCCGGGTTTCATGAAATTGCAGGCGTTATCATTCGGCGGTTCGAATGCCTTGCAGTATTTGAAGATAGACAGCCAGACACAAAGCCACGGCTTAACAAATTTCGTATTTACAGCTGTGTAGAGGGGTAAAACGAACGTGGATAGAAATGATGAAGGACAAGGGTGTATTCAGTTGCGTTTCAGACGAGAAGTTCACCCATCTATGATGGATCAAATACTGATAGTGAGTCTGTTCCCCCGAACACTTTGCCCTTGGTCACCTTTACCTGTGGCGAGTTTTTCGAAGAGTGGTAACTGCTTCCAAATAATTCCCACACTTTTGAAGATTTCAGTAGTGTCTCAAAAAGATTTTTGATGAGGTCTGTGAAAATTATTCATTAAACCGAAAACCTCGTTGGTTGTCATGGTGACTCACTGTTCAAGGTAATCACATCCGCTATTCCAATCGAGGGTGTGGTCTAATTAGCTGCGTATCAACTGGTGTTAGTTAGGTCTTAATTCAACAGCTTATGAAGGATTTAAGCCTTTGGACTCAACAGACAGGAAGCAGAAACACCGGTCTCAGTGAAGAGTGATTTGGCAGCTTAATACTCAATCAAGTATGCAGCCTAACTTGCGTAGCAGCAAACTTGCGCAGCACATTCAGTTGCCTGAGACAGTCACAAACCAGAGATTCAGCTGGGTTCCAGGTGAGTCTCTCGAAAGAACCAAATAAGTTTGCAAATGAGTGTATGTTCGCTAATTTCGTACAATTTGGTTTCAAATAGAACATAAGGTTGACGGAAACCCGGGGACTGCGTCTACTTGATGAGCCCAAAGTGAAAGAGCGAAACCGGTCCTGGGTTGTCGACGGATTTTCAGCAACCTTATGAGTAGCACATTACAAAGATAACTTGACTGCGCTGTGCTGCGATACCTGAGGCCTGAATTTTCAGGCCTTCAGAAAGGCAGCTTTTTGTTGTTCGGTCATTAGCAGTAAAACCCCTCTTATCAAATTGTGATTCCTCCAACAAATGGGATAAAACTAATAATATCGAGGTGTTGATTATAATTTGATCAAAGCAAGTCACTTCATGCAGACTTTCAGTTTGTCTGGATAGCTGGTTCAGAGAAACTTCCCGATAACTGGATCCAAAGCAGGAAGATTTCATTGAACCAGCTTTTTTCACTCAGGTGTGTTGGACGCACAGTCTTCGTCGAAAGCTGGTATATGTATCCACTAAACCTGAGAGTGGAATACCACCGAATTGACTTATTATGATTGGCTGTAGAAGTGTCCTTTCGGAAACAAATATCAGGTTCCAATTTTTGGGATATGTATGCCAGTTCTATTGTGGTTGTCGATGCTTTAATACAGTGATCTATTGACTCTCCTGGGCTTGGTGAGAGCTAACCGCACTGGTGATCAGCTGCCTCTGAACCGTCTTCCACTGCTAGCCAGGGGTTCACAGGTTTGTACCTTCTTGGAGGTTCTTAGTTATTCCCAATGAGGGTGAAGCAACTATGCAGTGTATCTGAGCTTTTTCAGCATAGATTGACTTCACTTGCCGACTGAGAGCTCTGTCTAACGTCTCAACCCCTTCGTAGTGCAGCCACACCAAATTCAGGTAACCATTTTACTGCTTATTAGTAGTCACATTGCGTTTTTCGAAATCTGATTATTCGTCTGTTAAAGGCACAGCAATATTGCAAGATAATGCGGAAAATATTTAACTAACTTCCTCGTGTAAAACTCAGAGGACAAATTGGTGGAATGAAGTATCCGAAAATAAGTTGTATCCTGGAAATAACACTCGAGCAACAGCAAACAGAATACCGTTCATCGATGTAAGAACTGTTATTCTCTATGGTCGATACTTTTCCATATTGAATTATTGGTTCTCCTCCAAACCCCCTTGGCATTTTCGTGAAGGAAACTACTCAAGGTTGGTGGAAACTCTTCGACAGCCCACCACCGATTTTGCCCTTCCAATTGGGGCTCATCAGGTAGGCGCAGTCCCCTAGTTTCCGCCAACCTTATGTTCCACTTGAGCCCCAATTGGACTGTTCTTGAGAAATACACTCATTTCCAAATCAACTTGGTAGAATATCATAAACGAGAGATTCAGTTGAGTCTCTCATGAAAACCAAATCTATGGTGCTTGTTTAAGCAAGGTTAGGAGCTTTTCAGATAGTCGCGGTGTAAAAAGTGTATATAGTCTAAGTCACATGCGACCTAATACTTGGTTAACTCTTTTTTAATCCAACGTTTAATTCATGTGCTCAGATGAATTGTCCTCTAGTGCGGGTATACCAGAACCAGAATCCTATCACTTAGTCGTTCATGATAGAAAACAAAAAACTGGAGGTTATCGACGTACGTGCTTGGAAGAGAATCGATGCTTGCACCTTAGACTTCTGTTTCAACCTGCATCCGTTTACGTTGCACCCGGTTATAGCCAAATCCCTAACAGGTTTCGAATAGGAGGCTGCAAACGAAAAAATCACGTGGATATTTTTCAAACAGGGAATGAATTCGACCTATATACGAAGTCAAGATTCTATCAGCATGTTGGTTTTGTTCAAATCACCGGTTTCAGTGGAGTGGTAAAATTCTACTTGCTGGTTAGCAAATTTTGTGTCATAAGTACGAAAATCCTTTGACTGTATAGTGTCTTTCCAGTGCAGGAAAACCTCGATGGATTGAATGTCTTGAAACGATGACGAAACGACTCTTTCGGTGCAAAAAACTATGGTCAATAATTTCAGCGTAGGCCATTATTTTTATACAAGTGACTGCAACATGTTGTTACTTTCTCAACCATTCTTTCGTGGTAGTACAAGCTTTGTGTAGTAGCTGAGTCACCGATTCTAGGCGTTATTTTGCCAGCAGTTGTTTTTACTTCACACCACAGTCCTAAAAGATCCAACACCTGAATTCCACAGCTAACAAACGTACTGAAAAAAAAACAGTAGTAGCAATGTTTTGAAATTCCCGTCAGCTGATCGTTTGGATCTGCTTTTTTCAATTCGGACGGCACTTACTTGATCGACCGTCAGTCAATCAGATTAATTGCCGTTACCAACTATTCCACGGTGTGCTTGCTCTAGAGTGGACACAGAAATTTCTGAGCCACGTACAAACCACCGGGTGAGTTGAGCGGTATTCTTGGTGATTTTTTTCAGGGGGAACAGGTTTTATCAGTTAGATTATACTGTCCAATGCTACAATTCTAAACTGAGTCTTCAATGTGAGTAGCTGTCAGTCAACGAGCTTTTCAACACGTGACCACGTCTAGTAGATTCCGCAAGTGAAGGATCAGCGGTACTCTGTCCTAAGTGCGAGTTAATCAGTCAGCACGTGACCACATGATGCGGTTCTACAGTTGATGGATGAGTAACCCTATATCCTGATCGACCAATCTCGTCGGAACGGTTCAGTGTTCAGACTACTAATAAGGCGGTCGGAAGTTGGAAACTTCCTGGAGGCTCGTGCAACAAGCACTATTGCAGACTTCAAACAAAAGCGAAAAATAGATTGCCTTCACCCACAGGATGGAAGTTGACTGACTTGAAAGCAAATCCATTCGATAGTTTGAAGACAGTTTAAAGCATCAGAGAAGAGAATCTACACTTCAAAGTAAATCTGTTGTACATGTAAGGGTCATTAGTAATTCGACAAAGAACCCATTCTGCAAAGAAAAGCGAAAACTAAAGTTTACATCACCTTTAGTTTCTACAGACTTACAATGTCTTACACCCTTTTAAGCAGCAGTTATTTTTAGAACGTGTGAATCTTTTTCAAGAATTGGACTGCAAAATTTTTGATGGAAACGGGACTCACTACAATCCGTCCACTTGGTGCTCTTTTGTGTCTCCACAGTGAGCAGAATATAAAACAGGAGGATCAGATAAATGCTGGTTTTATTGACATCCATTTTGAAAAATGGGTAATCTACACCGGAGAAGAAAGACCGACTAATTATTTCGTCGAGTTTAAATACAGATAATCAGAGAAGAACTTGAAAGCAGTCCACCATCTGCGAGGTGGTGTGACAATGCAAGACAGTTGCCGATCTCTTTGATCGGATGACTGGCCTAATTGCGGTGATGTTGTTGTTTAGCGACCGCCAAAGATGGTCAGAACCCAAAGTTCATTTTGTTTGCAATAAACGGTAGATCAACACCAGTTAGCAAGTTCGCGCTTTGTCTGGTTTTACAGAACACATGAGAATATGTTGAGTCGATTTCGACTAAACGTACACAAACATTCCGAAGGAAGCCGTTGATTTGATACTTACGGTTAACGTCTCCAACAGCATCAGTTTTGAATGGTAGACAGTTTTTTTAACCTGCTTATAACGCCCACTGAGAAGCTTGCGGGCCCAACAAAGGAACAAGTTGTAATGTAAACAGTGGATAACCAAGCTGTTCCACAAGGGTGGTGAGCGAATATCTAACAAATAAAAGTGCAGCAATTGTGCCCTGTATGCTTCATTTGTTTGTTCCCCTGACTGCCTTGTCCTTTTAGAAGCAAAACTCAAGTACAAGTATAGTCAGATTCACGCAACAATTAGATTGCCAATGAAGACGCCATATGGTTGTCCCGTGGAAGCATTCAGTCTTATTTTTAACAAACAAATATGGAAAACCGGTATCTCAGTTTCCTCGATATCAGTTAGCACCTTACAGAGCTTGGCGGATGAATGCTGCAAACGTGCGCCTCAAAGCATGTCTTCCCTTCCGAGAAGAGTTCTCTCTTGTGCGCTGTAATCCTGACTACTTCTCTTTAAGGTAACACAGTCGACTTGCCACCCAGCTATTTCGCCCTGTCATTTTCAACCTTGTGATCAATACGCTACGTTTTGAGTTGCACTTTTGGTTAAACTGGTACTTGTTCGAACAATTTCAAACAGCGACTTATAACTACTGAATTTTAAGTATATCATTCTAACTGACAGGTCTACTTTTTCTCCAAGTTTCTCGGTGTGTGTAAAAACCAAACATCGTTGCTTCTTGAGGTTATGAATGCGAATGTTTGTTTGTATATATACAGCAAAAGCTTGACTGTGATGACAGATGAGTGGTGCTGTTCAATTTTTCGTAATGCACTACTCACAAGGTTGCTGAAAACCCTTCAGCAGCCCGCGACTGGTTTCGCCCTTTCAGTTGGAACTCATCAAGTAGGCACAGTCTCCTAGTTTCCGTCAACCTTATGTTCTACTTGAAACTCGTGTCTCGTTGTTAAATGTTGCCACCGGACTGGTCATGTGCTTGATTAAAATCGCCCCCAATTGTATCTTTTTGGGTTCATTGAGGTAAAAGAACTCTCCGAATTTTGTTCAATATTCTCCTCTAAATTAGCGGAACCATGAGAGTATCGTGAGCGCCGACCAAATCGAGTCGCCCCAGTCTATATTTCGCTTGCACTGTGTGATCTTCATGATTAAGAACTTTGACCCGTGCCATGCCCATTCACTAAACTATACAACTAGCGAAAATTCATCTGTTTGAAACCTGGTAATGCTAGTCACATTTCGGCAAATTTGCCAGATCTATGAGAAGATACGTGGAGAAAGCCACAGTTCACTTGCACACCGAAGACTAGCGTTATCTCTCAGCAGTGTAGTTCCGTGAGATGAACTAACTGGCCAAACGCCACCAAACGTGTTGTTAAGCTGTCATAACAAAGGTGAGGAGTGTAAAACACAGTGAGTTTTGGTTTTGACCTGTTCCCAAGTACCAGCTAGGGGCTATAGAGTTACAACATACTAACGGAATGGAATAGTCAAGTCGTTTCACAGGCTGGTCGTTGGCTTGTTCGCTGAGCTGGGCAATTTGGTTGCAAACGTTTCATCACCAATCGAGGTGACATCATCAGTGCGTAGTTGTGCGTAGCGGTGGGTAGCACAACTAACGCACAACTACGCACGGATGATGTCACCTCGATTGGTGATGAAACGTTTGCAACCGAATTGCCCAGCTCAGCGAATAAGTCAACGACCATCTACGATACCTGAGCTACCGACATTCTCCTCTATGGAAAACGTTTCACAGGCTTTTTCCCAGCGCTGTCGCAAGACAAGGTCTTGGCTAACGTATTGGGAATAGTTTGGTAACAATCGGTAGATTTATTGCTGGGAAACGTTTCGTTTTTGACACAAAAGCTTCGTCAAGCCAAGTGACTAGGTTACGTGGTTGGTCGAGAGTTAGGGCGAAGGGAGAACCAATCAGCTAAGTGAAGCCAAATCTCTGTTGGGTGTCGGCCGAGGGATTTTTGTGTATTAGAGTGGGTGACCAAGTTTTGAGTCGATGAGGAAACCTACTTGGGTTTCGGTCCAGCTTAGGGTCTCTTTCTTCTGGTTCGGCCCACTTGA
Source organism: Opisthorchis viverrini (assembly GCF_000715545.1). Taxonomy (NCBI): domain Eukaryota; kingdom Metazoa; phylum Platyhelminthes; class Trematoda; order Opisthorchiida; family Opisthorchiidae; genus Opisthorchis; species Opisthorchis viverrini. The sequence continues at coordinate 30,955 of NW_008751808.1, forward strand.
TGACTGCTCAGTTTGTTCCAAGCGTTTGTCACCTGATTGAAGGTCCTGTTCAACTTCACCGAATCAGCGTGGTGTGACAAACTCAGCTGGAACTGAGTAAATCTGCAATCGCCATTCGACACTTTGGAAGGTCAGATGAGAGCAAAGACAAATCAACCAAGCTGTGGTGGGCATTACGTGATGCGTTCTCACCCGAACCCATCTCCGGGTGTCCGTGTGCGTATTCGCTGCTTCATTGGCTATCTGGTTCATGCAAATCAGGTTCGTGCGTGACCTTATTCGCCATGTACTACTGATTCATGTTTTGCTTTGTTTAGAACACGCTTGCCCGTCAGGTCACACTTGCAAACAACAGTCTCTTAGCTGGTTGTCTCTGAGCCAGTGGTCTCTGAGCCAGTGGTCTCTGAGCCAGCCATGCATCTCAGTGGCGCATAATCAACTACAACATAAGTCACCCATGGACCAGCACTGATTCATCCAGCTCTTGACTTAGGCTTTGCACCCACGGGCTAATTCTAGAAAACATCCGCATCCCAACTGATCGAAAAATATACCCTGGGGCCACAAAATGCAGCTACATCTTAGACCGCATTGTCGGAATATTTCTCAAGAAGGTCAGGTTACTAAAAATAATTCCAGAATGTCCGGAACCTACTGAGACGCTCAAACCCCACCAAAAATCGCAGTATAGAAGTCATCAAGCATCCAGGCCCGGAAAACCAGTTTGCGAACGAAAATTCAGGCAGTCAATCAATTCAGCAACGACCGACCATAATGAGTATTCAGGCATTACGTGGAAGCACGGCCGACAATAACGAGTGTTCACCCAACGCCGATCAAGGTCGCAAGTGTACTTTAAGTAGCGCGAGGCCCGTTGTTAAGTTTTCCTCGCCGGGTTCCGAATAAGGCATGCCTTATTCGGATACTGAGGCACTGGAGAGAGAGTAGAGCGTTTCGTTACCACAATATCAATATTTTTGTCGAATAAAAAACTCCATACGAGCACAAATAACGATGGGTAAATAACTTCCAGTCAATTACTTTACAGTTCAGCCACTTGCGGTTCGAAAGTCACGAGATTCACAACGCCGATGACTCCCAGTAAGAAGAGAATAACTGTACAGTGCTTCTCGGCTTTTTGGCATAGTTTGCTTTGACTGACAGAACGAAACTGAAGATTTTCAAACCTCCCCACCCTATCGACCATAGCGACACATTTGCCATCATCAAAGGAGGTGGAATGCAACGAACAAGCCAACTATTAAACAGCATTTTTGACGACATTCAATTCAGAAGGGAAGAAGAGATGGGGAACTGGCATTCTTAGACGTTCCCATCAGGATATCGCCAAACGGAGAACAGCAGACAGGAGTCCACATAAAGACGACGCCGGATTCTCATCTACCACAGCAATCATCTGGACTGTCATATCAGAAGATCCGGACCCCTTTCGTGCGTATTGAGACGCAGTGCAACACCACAGAGTCAAAAGTCACACAGAGGGGAACGCTTGTAAAAAGCCTTTCAGAGGAATGAATACCCCAGAAGCTTCATCCGACGGACTTAGAAAGCCCATTTCGGGTAAATCAACAGAATAAGGAGAAGCCAAACGGATCACATTTCCATACATCAGGGATATTCTTGGAATGACAAGTCCCACAAACCTACGAGTAACACTGTCAAACCCGAGCTGACTGCTGGCGTTGAGGACCAACGTCATATAAAAGTTTCAGTGTGGAGACTATGACAAAAACTACGTGTGACAAACAGGAAGGAATCTCTCAACCAGAACACATAAACTCAAGGTTGCAATCAAAAGACACGACCAATTCTCACTTGTCTCGGCGCCCCAAGATCGAAATGGACACAAATCCGACTGGAGCAACGTTGGATCTTTTCCATCTAAGCCCCGCCACTAATTAAAAAAGTGCGTGTGAGAAAAGTTAAGCCCCGCCACTTTTTACCAGCTCCAATTTAATGTACGCACACAACCTTATCCGCACCTAGGCTCATTTTGTGCAAAAACTTTCACCGTTCGGACGTAAAACCTTAAATTAACTTTCTGATGCTTTCAACTCTCGCAATGAGACGGCAATACGCTTTTCTACAAAGCCACGGAATGATCCATCAGCAACGTTTGTGCAGCAATGGTCACCAAGTGACACTTTCAACTATTTCTGACAGGTGGAGGTGTGATAACCCACAGTGTCAGCAAGAAATCGGTCTTCTAAAGGGAGCTTGGCTGGAGCGGTCTAGGACGGAGTTTAGGACGGTAATTCTATTCATTTATTTCTTGTTCAAAAAAATTAGGCAAAAATAAAATTCTGTGCAGAGGAATTATCTAGAATCCACACGTCCGCTGTTGACTGGAAGAACTTTCTTCGCGAAGTTTGCGCCTGGCGGCTTTTGCAGACTCCAACAGTTATCGGTGATGCAGGTCTGCACGTCCAGATCGATGAAACGCTAATATCTCGCCGTAAAAACAACGCGGGGCGAGTCCTTCCCCAGCAGTGGATTTTCAGAGGGATCTTCCAGGAAACTAAAAGGGTGTTCATGTATGCAGTGCCAGACCGAACTGCGGCCACTTTGATGGACACAGTCCAGGTCTGCATGGCTTCCGGTTCAATCAGCATCTCCGATATGTGGGTATCATACCGAGGAATTGAAACGATGATTGACATGAATTGTACTCATGAAACGGTTAGTCATACCGAAAACTTTGTGGCTTCAACGAATGGAGCTCACACACAGACCATCGAATCTCTTTGACACGTCTACAAGATGCAGAATAAAGGCCAATGTGGCGCACACCGATCTTTAGTGGACAGCTACTTGTGTGAGTTCTTTTGGAGACGAAGGTACCGAAAAACGGACTGTTTCATGCAAATTATTGATGACATGTCCCAATTTCACCCTCTTCAATAACAACTAAAAGTACAAGCTTCATATCCTCCTTTTTCTAAAATTTTTTTTGTGTGGCTGGGGTTAATTTTCTGGCAGGGCTTATCTGGAAAAGATCCGCAACGTTCACATATCGCCCAAAGCGAGAATTCATGGAAATCCATCCAGAAACACATCGAAATCAACCCCAGTCTACTGAATATTGCCGGCAGAAAAGCTACGAACCTGCAGAACGTAAACCTCTATATTATATCTCACATTTCACTTGCAAGCTAACAGACCCTCCCATCATTGAAGTGTCTAGCCCCAATGAAAAAATCATTAATGCGCATCAATTTAAAGAAGAACTTGGTAACAGTTGACTGAAATTTACTTTCTGAGTCCAATATTCGTGAACATGTTCTAGGTCAATTAAACGACCTTCCGGGTGTAGAGAATTCAGCTACTGATCGACTGTTTTCGTAAATTATCGTGGCATGTCATGGGTAGTAGTTTCGTCACCTATTCTATTCAAATCTTATCGGAACTATTTAACCGCGAGAAAATTTCTGAAATTGCTGTTCACAGAGCTCTCGGACTGCTAAGTCAGAATTGTTCCTAAGTGATATGCACGTTAACTGTTCCTGGTTGTCCTGAACAGCACCGAATACGTCCAGTGAGCTCTTGTCCTTGGGCAAGATAGCAACCTCTCCGGTCTCTAGCGATTACTAGTCCTTGGCCACTAGATTAATTGCCTCAAAGTATAACTGGTTTTGGTCTCCAACCGATTTTGGTTGAACGATAAATTATCCTTTTTCATTCTCACTGTGCATAAAATTTCGCCGCCCAATTCAAACAGAATTGTAGCATTTGTGGGCACCTTGTAGAAGATGTCAGATTTACACCAACAGCGTTTTGTTTAAATTTGTGTGAATATGCCGTTTGACGCGCACTTTTGCGTTTATTTTTGTTCATTTGCTGTCCCGGACTGAAGGGCACCAATGGTGATGTGTACTTGTGTAACGTTGACGGGAGTTTTGCAACGTTTTGATCAAACGTTCTACCAGGACATTTAATTTCCAGCCTGCTTTATGAAATTTCAATATTGCTCAGGACAACTTTCAGTTTACCGTTTTCCTACTATGCAGCAACTTTTTTTTAGATAAAAAACCTCTATTGTGGCGCTGAACTCTTGATGCCTGTGGCTTCTGTGTTCTAGCAAACTGCAGTTATTTATAACGTACGGCCACACTGAACAGAAAAACATCCAATGAACCGAGATCAGCATTTCTCCACGCCGCGATTGGATCACCCCGTAATCAAATGCACAGGACCACGGAATTATGTAATTTGACGTGGTTTACTTCTGTTTAACTGGAGGACGATAATCCGTTGCGCTGTGAGTCACAGTTAGAAAGGTGTCGCCACCGGTGCTGAGACATCACATGGATTTATTATGAACTACTGTTGTTATTTCAGTAGCTAAAAAGTTGAGCACCTTTACGAACCTTGCGATGTGGAACGTTGCTGGTCAGTCTGGATGTTGTCACAACTTCAGATTCATATCGGATAAATCATCAAAGTCTTACAGCAGGAAGGTACTCATTATGTGCGTTCAATGAAGTGCTAACAAACGTCGCCTTTGGTAGTTTCGGCACACTTTCGAATGTCTTTTTTCTCGTCGAGATGGTAAATCGATGCCTTACTCATACATCTTTTAGGAAACAAAGTCCATTTTACCTTACGTTACTGAATTTGTAGTTGGCCTCGATATAGACGGATGCCAAACCCTGTGCACACGCCACATGCGTTGTTTTATCTCTGGACACACATCGGGAGCAAGAAAAAAATCTAGCACGCGCTTTCTTCCCCGAAATTGACAGTTGCTAACTTGGTAACTTTCAACGCTAGATATATGATGTGTTTAACTCAGCAATGATCAGCAAACAGACGTCATGTCTCATAAAATTCTTTCGACGATTGAGTACAGTCTATATACCGGATTTTTGTATCAACCTCTGCCGTCAATAAGCAAATGCTAAGATTTTGTATGCTTTCGTGTTTCATTGCGCAACAGAAAATAGTTTAAAGTTCTATTTTTTTCATTTTCACATGATGGCGCGAATTGAAACTAATAAAAAAAATTAGTTTCACATTTTAGCTTAGGTGGTAACCGTGAGGATTCACCGAACAAGGAGCCGCCGATATACGTGACCAGACTAAAAGTATCAGTCTTAAAGTTCGCAACATTGAAAAAACCAGAACATAGCCAAAGTTATTTTTGGTTGTTCTTCGTGGTCGATATTGTGTTCCTCAGCTTATCTACCACGTATGGGGATGCACCATCTTAACTGGATCGGCCACCAGCAATCCAGATCGTTTACCGACCGACTTTCAAAGAATTTTCAAGGAGCGCTAGCACTCAGTCGCCATCTTCGTGGACATCACAGCATCTTATTGCGGATGATATGGCGAATTCACATTATCGCAGTCGCATTTCTTTACATGGTCAGAATTTTCCCTAGTTCTCACTATGCTCAGAACTAATCTCTCAAGGATTTCAAAAACTACTGCTCAGGTTCTCCTTGGTCCGAAAAGTAGATATTTATGGTGCGCAACTAAGTGTATTTCGTGAAATTTACGCTATTCGGGTTCAAGTGGACCCTGAGTTTGAAGCAAACTCTAGAACCATGCCAACCCGATGAATCCGAAGACGTGTAAATCCATACGTGGGTTGTAGACTTGTTACTAACAAATTAGTGAGTAGTATTCATCTAAGAAAATATGCAGCTTTTATGAAGCACATCTATTTGANCCAGCAATAAATCCACCGATTGTTTACCAAACCCCTCTGAATACTGCTCAGGTTCTCCTTGGTCCGAAAAGTAGATATTTATGGTGCGCAACTAAGTGTATTTCGTGAAATTTACGCTATTCGGGTTCAAGTGGACCCTGAGTTTGAAGCAAACTCTAGAACCATGCCAACCCGATGAATCCGAAGACGTGTAAATCCATACGTGGGTTGTAGACTTGTTACTAACAAATTAGTGAGTAGTATTCATCTAAGAAAATATGCAGCTTTTATGAAGCACATCTATTTGAAGAGCATCAAAAAGGAGGGATTCAGTTGAAATTAAGCTGAGTCTCCCACAAAAATCAAATTAGGTTGTTTCGCAAAAACCATACAAGTTCTGCACGAAAGCTCAAACTTGAGCAGCGGTAAGGACTGACAAGAGTTGACTGGTTGGAATTGGGAACTATTTAATTCCGGCATAAACAATGATATCCATGGATAATTTTACCTAATCAATGTTCCTTCAATAGTGATGAATGTTCCAATCAGTGAAGTCAATGCCACAATCACTATGGATGATTTCTGCAGTCTTACTTGTATCGAGATGTCGCTGTGACATAATGTAGTTCACCGTAAGAGGAATTTAGGGGGAGAATCCAAGTCGATCATATTAGGAGTGATGGCGACTTCAGGTGAACTTGGTTCATTATGTCAAGATTGCCCCACGGATCAACGAAACTTTCGCATCATGGTAAGAGCATAACAGCGGTTTCTGGAACCTTTTGAAATACGCAATATCCTGGCGACATTCGGGCGATCTTTTCTTTGAATGATCACTGGGAAGAATAGTGTTTGTACAAACGATACTGTCATACGTAACACTGCGCTTTGCCGCCCATCTGTTGTTGGCTTGCACAAAATGAGTTCACTCCGGAAGTAGCGCCGAATAAGGATGGCGAATCTATAAAATGGAACACCAAAACGTACAAGATTTCAATGTATCAACTAACTGGGAATGTTTGCCAAGAGCATGGATTTCCTCTAAAAAGGTCCTCTTTTTCGACACCTACTTATATCTTAATAAGTAGCATAGGAAATTGTTCACTGGTGACCACCCACAGATCACTCCCAGAGGTATTGCGCCCGAGAAATTTAGATGCAACCGCTGCTGCGCATTTGTGCTACGCGGGGAAAATCGGATAAATGGAAGATAAAAAACATTCCTCTCAAAAACGCAAATCAGCAAATGAATAACGGCTAACTCGCAAAAGATGGTGTCTCAATATTACTCGAATACTGGCTGGGAAACCATTAAGAACAGCGTGGAGGAGATTCTTACGCAATGCTGCACAAAGACTCAAGAACCGGGCCTTCAAAAAAACGGAGTTTATTCTAGAACAATAGGATAATATCTAACCAAACATCGGGAGGTCTCTTCGAGCACCAAATACTGGCTGGGAAACCATTAAGAACAGCGTGGAGGAGATTCTTACGCAATGCTGCACAAAGACTCAAGAACCAGGCCTTCAAAAAAACGGAGTTTATTCTAGAACAATAGGATAATATCTAACCAAACGTCAGGAGGTCTCTGTCGAGCACCAGTGTGTCAACTCCGCACTTATGAATGGAAAAAAAGAGTGTCAACCCAAGGAAATCTGTGAAAATAAAATCCCTACAACCAGTTCGAGATCATGACTACCCAGGTGAATCCATCATAAAAAGAAGAAAAATTACTCACCAGTAGTAGAAATTGTCGTTTTTGCAGGCCACTCGTTTGAATTAGGCATTCCAAGTGTCCAGCTCCCTTGTCTTTCAAAACAATGACCACATTTCCATGGTGCTATTTCCATGACGGACCCAGAGAGAACAAAATTTTGTTGCAAAAAATACTGCTTTCGTAAGCAGTCACAGTTTTGCTGAATTTTTATGGCATCCAGTTTGTTTTTACCGCCATGAAATGTTTAACATGGAGTTGTGTTCGGGCGTTTGGAATGCGTCGGTAGACACAGGTACGTAACTGTTTACTTTTTTTAACCGAATGATACCACCGGTTGGGTTGGAGAGTAATTTCAGCATTCTGCCTTTGACTATTCAACTTCGCGCTGTTTGTGTCTCCCACGTGTGCATGCGTGTGGATCGACAAATTTCATCGGAAGGAAAAAGTAGCTAACGCCTCTGCTGAACGGATGTTTGTGAAACTGCAGTCGCGTGGAGTGGAATAGATGGGTCGCCTGTGTGGCTTGCCAATCATCGTCTAGTATCAGTGCTACGTGAAACGTCATCAAAAAAATCATGTCCATAAAAGTACGTGATCGATACAGGCCTAAGTGCAAGTTACTCGTATTCTGTCGATCAAGCATCCGTGGCCAGTTATTCTGAAGTTTTAATGTACCGAACCATCATGTATGTCCATGAGATGAGCGCTGTTGACGATTTTAAACAAAGATGGAAGATAGTCTGTCGACAAATTTTCAACAGTGTATCACAAATGTACATGTATCGCGATATCTCAAATATCGTAGCGACTGAAACATGAGTCGACTTGGTGCAGCACATTCAGTTGCCTGGATACATCATAAACGAGAGACTCAGCTGAGTTCCAGGTGAGTCTCTCGCAAAGACACACTTGCTTTGCAAATGATTGTGCTCCGTTAGAGATGAAATAACCTCTTGACTTTTCACCATGGGATGATGAAGTTGAGTACCGTCCGGTCAATTAGTAGGCTGCGAGAAGCGAATTTCCGCAGTGAAACTAATAACTGATATCAAAACAGACTCCAGGCTCAGCAATTCAGAATTAACCTCATCAGGTTTTCCATCCGATCACTGTTTGGTAAACTACAAATCAATCACAACTTTCGGGAGTCTAACAAACTTGCGACACATTTGTGGTGGACTGGTACCTTTCTTCATCTTGGCCTGTCATATTGAGCCATGCCAGTGGACAGTCACATACAGTGGATGAACGCGCATACAATTTGCGCCGAGTTGCGAATTCATCCACCCGAACGGTTTGTTGTCAGTCTTGTGGAGGAAAAGATTGGATAACAAGCCAATACAATACAGAAGAATGTGTAGAACAAAGTATACCAAACAGAATTCAGACAGCACTGGAAATAACGGGGAACCTGGTAATCAAACCAGTAGCTTTCAGCGGGAGGGGGGGAGGTGGACACTCATGGTCCTCTCACGTTGGGGCAGTGGACACGACTGAACTGCTGATACTCACAGCATATGCAAAAGGTCCTCTGGGGCTCGGTCTGCGCATGAGACCTATCCTGAGCACATACACACCTGGTGCTATTCATCAAATACGTCCTAGAGGCAACTGGCGGTAAAAAGTCGTTCGGGATCACAGAGGTACTGGAGGTTGTTCAAAACTGTCAAAGAGCAAGATAAATTTTAGCTTTGGTAACCCATCCGTACATCCTGCATGTTGGAACTTTGAGGATTGCTGCAGAAGAGAATTTACAGCTCTTTCAAAAACGCTTCGTGATCAGGCAGTTTAAAGACTTCTCTGAAGTTTTGGTGCTACTCTGGGGGTAGCATGTCTCTAGTCCCAGCCGATGGTGCAGGAGTTATTTGTTGCAAAGAATGGGTTGTGCGTGGGTTCATTTGTTTAGTTATCACAGGAATTAACATTCTGTCAATAGGCCTGTTCACTGGAATACAGACATCATCCTTGAAAAGCGTCGATTCTCAGTTTGGCCATGGAGGTTTGGTTGAAGCCGAGATGCCTACTGTGGAATGTGTGCCTTTCATTTCAACCCCAGGGATCTCACAAAAAAATATGACATCTATGACATGTTGGATCACAGCTTCACGTGACGTCGACCTTCACGCCTTATCGAGTTTCTACTCATGAGCAGACCCTATTTCATGAGACTTTTTGCCCAGCCTGTATCTTCTTTCCTTTATCCTAGAAAACAGATCTCGCTGACCAACATGAATTGATATTTTGTGGCTTAATGCGATACTTTTAGTGTTGTTCAAGCCTCTGCGATTACACTTCTAAGAGGTCCTCAGGTAGCCCTCTAGTTTTCACCGAAATCCTAACTGAACACCAAATTGTACGCATTTAGACGAAACAAACTCGCTTGTGAAGCAAACTGGTGTTGATGGGGTGGACATATCGATTCCAGTTGAAAACAGCTCGCCAATCGCGTGAAACTGACTGTTCAAACGTGTAAACTAAAGACTGTTGGAAACTAAGGCAGGTATGTCTACTTAGGATGGTCAAAACGGCTCGTAGGCTTTAAAAAGTCTTAACAGCACAGTCATAGGTAGTGAGCTACGGCAAGGAAAAATGTACTGCGATAACTTGAAAGAAACACGAGGCGGCTGAAAAATATCATAAGTGAGAAACTCAGCTTGAGCTTGTTTCACCTGTTAATGGGCTGTTGGATGATCTGACAAGCATAGAGAAAAAACAGCGCAAACAGATGAGAGACTGGTATGTGCGTTTTTGACCAAGTACGACCCAATCAAAACAGAGCATGCACACCAATCTGATTTTCACGGGAGACTCACCTGAAAACCACCTGAATATCTCGTTTATGATGTTCTTCTTCTGTCTCATGTTTCAGTGGTACGATATTCGGGTTATCATATTACGTTGCCCAAGCTTAACACACTACTCATATTGTCGCTGAAACCTCTTCGACCAGGAGTTTTCAAAACACAGCATGGGTCACTGATACGAAAAGAGGAGAAGTCAAGCACGAACCTGATTGGCGTGGGCAAGATGTCACGCCTGGCGTACACAAACGTGGATTCAGGTGATTAAGTTGTTAACACCAGCTTCGTTTTCAAATGAACTTTATGTGTATGCATAACCAACACAGTTGAACAAACTAGTCAGTACCACAACAGAATAAACGGTTTGATGTGTGCTTTTTATGCTTACCTTGATTTAGTTTACCTATGTCTGGCCAGTGTGACCATCACGTGGCTTAGTGCAAGACACGGAACGTTACACGTATCGCTTTTCAAGTAAAACTGAAAGTAGGTCGGGATCACGTTTCAAGATCTCTTTTCACACGCCCAGTTACCGAACCGAGTTGTATAGTTTCGGTAAAATCCTGATAGATCAGGGTCACTTTGTGTTATCTTTAGTGGGTTTGATCACATTCTGGATTAAAGGTGGTGTACACTATTCAAGCAAGCCGATGGTTGGTAATAGTGTGATGTTGAAATTTACCGAAGATTTTGTTCTGCAAATAGAAGCCAATCTGTGCTCAAGGGCAGAGAAGCATCGTACAGCTGCTCCATCCATACTGGGAATCATGAGCAGCGCTCATCTCACGGAACGGAGGTGAGCATACAACCCGTGGTCTCTCGTTTGGTAGTTTGAACAATAAACCGCTCGGCCACCAGTGGCTGATGAGCAATGTGATTGGCTCGCACTTAGGTAGGATACGGCTTTGCTCATTCGGGGCTCGGGTTCGTGTATCTCTGAGGTCTCGTGAGATGTGCACTATTGGAGATTCCCAGCAAGAATGAAACGGTGATTCTCGGCTTTTCAGCACAGATTGGCTTCACTTGCAGAACGAAATCGTCAATTCTATGGTTTAATCGTTGTCTTCCATGATGCGCAAAGCCACCCGATACTCCAAACTCACTATCTGCCGAAATGTCCGGCATTCAATCAGAGCCAATTTTCCACAATTTTCTTACCTCCACAAAGCGAGCGAGGTTTCATCAAGAAAGACCGTATCCGATTCTCATCGCCTCATTCACTCTGACGAGTTCCCGTTTTTTCCAGGTAGTAAGGTGAAACAGTTCGTCTATTCAAGACAAGTTACCTAATCATTATTTTGACTATCGATTCATACGCGTCTGATCGGAAGTCTTGTGTCCGGGATTTCAGTTATGTAGCCAATAGATACCCCTACCCATGTATTATATGAGTAACTGTTGCCATCACACTGTTTAATTGTCTTACTCATCTGCGCCAACAACGTGGAGTGGTAAGTTGGCGAGAGTCTAGCCACATGCTCTAACAATCATGTCTGATCCTACTGTCACTTGTTTTCAGCTCTCAACTTCAACCGTTCAGTGGAGCCGGGACAGGGATGGTTTGGTTACGCTGGTAGTCTAAAACATATGTCTTAGTGTGAGGCAAGCTTCTGGCGTCGTATTGCACTCTAAATTATGTAATTCGTTTGAGGAAACACGCTCCATTTAATCGGTAGATGGTAACTATTGATGGAACGACAGTCTGAAGAGTATCTTTGTATGAGGACGCTGTTTGATAAGAGCTATGAGTGCTCTGACCGTCACCGAGTTCCACGGAAAGATGACTGTGTGGGCGCCCCTCAGCCGGAGATTGCAACGTCGGTCAGTAGCGGCTAACCAAAGCCGACCGGGTATGGCTCACTGCCATCTCGTATCAACAACAAGTGCCGTCTGGATTACCCGACACAAACAGATGAGTGCGACTGACGGCGAAATCCAGCACAGTGTGCCTCTCCGCAGAACTGAGTCAGCTGAACAACCTGTGGCTTTCAAGAACCAGCTGGATATGAATAGTGTTTACCCGATGATCTTGATAGCTCTGAGAGAGACTCGACCGTTCAGCTTAGTATACATCCAGTATGATGACTGCAAACACCTGGGACCCCAATGATGAGGAGCCGAACTGATTTCTTGTAACGTTCGCTAATCCGTGAAACACCACAACGCCAAATTTGCAGTTACTGATTACGTGGTTGGAACGTTTTGTTATCTCCTTACCGTGTCAGATGGTTTGTGTATGCTCTTAGCGGACAGAAACCAGCCGATTTTCTAAAGCGGCATTCAGATAGGTTGGAAAATTCATAGCCAAACATCCGACATTCCTATTATAGACTCTTATTTTCACTTTTCGCTAGATTTAAGCAGTAAGCGGGGCGAACAGGAATGCGGAGTGCCTACTAGTCCAACTTCGAGTTCACCTAAATGTAATATACAACTCAAAATGCTGTTGAAAACTCATTCAGTTGAAGGGACCAATCATAAACGAGGAATTTCAAACGTGGGTTGTAAACAAATTTGGTTTGGTGAAGACTAGCCTGGAACCCAGCTGAATCCCTCGTTTGTAATGATTCCAGGCAACTGAATGTGGTGCGATACATGTATATTCGTAATGCACTACTCATAAGGTCGCTGAAAATTCTTCGACAGCCCACGACCGGTTTTGCCCTTCTTTGGGCTCACCAGGTAGGCGCAGTTCCAGAGTTCCCGTCAACTTGATGTTCCACTTGAAACCGAATCGCACGAAATTAGCGGAATACACTCATTTGCAGACACATTTAGTTTTTTGTAGTTCAAGAGTGTGACTGTGTTCATTCGTCATCACATTTGACCTTTCGGAAAAAAGATGGATATGATTTGAATTAGTGCAATTATCACTGACAAGGAATGACACATTTTGGCGAGATTCTGAACAATGTTTAATTTTAAATTTACGCTAACCGCCAGTGTTTTGTCGCAAATTTTGGAATTTACTTGGCTTGTGTTCATCGCTTCCAAAAGAAGCGTAACACAATACAATATCCGTGCGCTAAGACAAAATGCGTCTGCGTATCACACCAAACTGTTTTTCTAAATTGTTGGCCACTGAAACGAGGGTTTGGAGGTTGATGAAGGGTAGATGAGCGTGATGACTGAGGGGCGGATTTCAGAAGATGGTACTTCGCAACGAGTTTCTGGCTTTTGCACTGATTAGACATCGGTTGGCCGCTGAAGACTATAAAATATATGCATAAGTTACAAAATACTAGCACACCTATGGAGCTACGATGAGTTTCTACGGTAACTGTAAAAACCACTTCTAACCATATTATCGGCGGCTGAACAGGCGTTTGAAACGATTAGGTGGAGTGCACTTGCGTCGACTTCTGTCAAGATGCCGCGACCTACTGAACGGATCCTTTGAGTCCACCGGCTCAACCTGGTGAGGTGGAGCGATTGATACTTGGTATTGTGCCACGCCACCAGGTAAGTACCTTAATACAGCCCGTTTCACGGTCCGTTTCCTCCTTGCTACCAGGAGGAGGCACGAAGCTGAGATACTGCCACGGCGTTCAGGTCTAGGCAGCAGTGGTCGAGGTGCAGACGTTGGGTTCCAGTAATTGCGCGCCAATGATTCATCCGGAGCTCATTCCGTGGGAACCTCAAGACGACTGAATGCAGAAGGAAGTAACAGAGACAGAACGTATTGGCTCAAAATTCGGGCATAGGGTTAGTGAAATCACTCCAGGTTAGGCTGCACAGAGTTTCGGACTGAACTCATGGGAGAATGCCTAGCTATCCAATGCCTATCCACAGCATTGCATAATACACACCTGCTATTACTGAACTCAATTCAGTAACTTCATCCGCAAACGTGTCATTATTCAATTGGTTCATCCGTTCGAGAGTAGTTTTTGCAGCCCGGTTTATCACACCTGCCTCCAGAATGATCATCTACTGCGCAAAACCATAAAGGTTTCTGAAACGATTAACCAGCCTTGGCCTCGGGTATGAATTGCGCGTCACGGTTTGTTCTTGGACTTTCCAGGCTGTCTATACTTTCACGCGTAATACACCGACTGTAACCAACAAATATTCTGCAGATGATCAACATTATACGTTGGAACTCGGTAAGTTATTCTTGGAGTGTCGCACAAAAGTTGACTCTTCCGAAACAGCATGCGTACAGAATCTTAGGACGGAGGCCAGCAACAAATGTGAAAAAACGATTTCGAACGAACAAATTTGGTTTGGCGAGAGACTCATCTGAAACTCAGCTAAATTTCTCGTTTGTGATGCTTCCAGGCAACTGAATGTGTTGCACCAGACCACCTCATGTTTCATTTGCTACAATGTTCAAGAGAGTGCGATACATGTGTCTTCGTAATGCACTACTCACAAGGTCGCTGGAAATTCTCCGACAGCCCACGACCGACTTCGTTCTTCCACTTCGGGCTCACCAGGTAGGCGCAGTCCTCAAGTTTTCGTCAACCTTATGTTCTCATTGAAACCTAATTGCACAATTCACAAACAAATTTGGTTTTTGGCAGTTCATAATCTTATATGCTTGGATCCATGAGCCAGAAACGGAGTAAAAGTGGGAACCTCACTGGTTCACCATGCAACGCTCAGTTTGTACTGAACTCCATGCGCATATGTCTCGATTAGTCTAGAGTTGGAGTGATGTAACTTTCTGTTCATTAAATGAAATTCTCATTGTAACTTACACACGAGGATAGCATGTATAAATGAATATCACTCCATACGTGTGAAGTCGGGTTGCTTGTACACTGCGTCGCTTGCCTGTCAACCAACCTGTTGATGGTCTGAACAGGCCGGATAACTGTTAAACCTAAATGAAAAATGACAGCATTCGGAATGTTTTTTTTCGTTTGTGACTGGGTCACCTTCTTATGAATTTGGATGCACTAGATGGGTCTTTTATCTTGCTAGAATTTCCAAGCGTCAGTGAGCCTTCATTTGCATCTTGTTTATAAAACTGAATATACATCTTCGCCTTGAACGCATCTTTCAGAACTTTCCTGGGTATTTATTGACTGTTACTCAAACGCAAGCGAAGGTTGTAAAGCGACTCCACAAATTCTGTCATAGATCTCACTTTTCAAGAGACGCTGAGCGTGCCTCATCAGTAGTATTCACTGGCACTGCGTGAGACGGGAAATAGCCATAGGTTTTCTGGTTTATTCTAAAAGACCAGACCAATATGTGTGTGCTCAATGCAAAAACTCCACAGTCTATGGTTTAGGAACAACTGGAACACAGTGCGTAAGAACAAATCAGCTGACTCTTTTCAGTTTGCTTCGACTGGATCTGTAAACAGATCAGTTTTCCTTTGATTATCGAAACTATAGTACGTACTGGGATGACGAAAAACACTTAGTTGCAAAGTAATTTGGTTTTTTGGAAGACTCACCTAAATCCCAGCTGGGTCCCTCATTGGTGATGTTTCCAGGCAATTGAATGTGCTGCACCGGGCCGCCTCATGCTTCATTCACTACGATATTCGACATATGGCGATACATGTATATTCATCTTTCAAATTTACGGCTGCTGAGTTGTCTGAGAAAGTGCGTCGCCTTCACAGATTCCCCACGCACTCCGCCTACGATGCAAGCTTACCTTGGACTGAGATTCGATTCCAGTCCTAACACCAAGTACCATGTACTAGACTGAAACCGAAAACCTCCAGTTCTGATTTGATGGCGTCGGTAGAAATTACCACCAGATGCTCCGAAAAGATGAAAACATCACCCCAGGGTATAGTGAAGGAGCCGGTGAACGTTCGCACAGCTTTACTCCAGTTTTTCGGATACCACGACCAAACCACAAGAGCCACTGCTGAGGTACCGTTGGCCTGCCAAAGCAACCCTTCCTAACGAGTTGGGTGTTTTGTCTAGCCTCTGACTTCATGAAAGCCGTCCCAGGCACCAAAGACCAAAACCTCGAGGTTTCCGGGTAACGTGTACTCGAAGGGACAGGTTTCGCAACCGAAACCCTGTTTCATCATCTATGTAGACGACTACACATTCAGTCTCATTTTGTGTGAAAAAAATTTCTTTTACCGAAATCTTGTACCAGATGCTCCGAAAAGATGAAAACATCAACATGGGTATGGTGAACGAGCCAGAGAGCATTCACACAGCTCAACTCCAGTTCTTTGAATACCAAGACCAAATCACAAGAGCCGTTGGTCTGCCAAAGCAACCTTCCCTAACGAGTTGGGTGTTTTGTCTAGCCTCTGACTTCATGAAAGCCATTCCAGTCACCAAAGACCAAAATCTCTAGTTTCCCGTATAACCCTTACTCGAAAAAACAGGAGGACCAGGAAAATAGCTGTTCCAAAAACATGGACCTCTGTGTATCAGCTGACTTTACTTCTTTGAAACTCACGTATATTAATTTTTGAACTCACTCCGTTTTATCATCTGTGTGGACAACTACACATTCAGTCTCATTTTGTGTGGAAAAAATGCTTTTACTGAGATCTCGCATTTGAAGTTGAGATCAAGTTTTGCGGTAAAAACCACATTCGTATTGTTTCTGACTGAAAAATCATCTGCGGAGAGTGGAAGATACAACCATTGGTTATGCCAAACTATGAGACACGTGACCTTAGTCGGCTGGACTCCTAGAGCCGGTTGTCAGAGTTGATTTATCGGGTCTTAGAAGCCATTTTCTTGGATACCTATCGTTAAGACTCAATACAGCTTCCAGTGTAACAGATATCTTAAAGTCAGAATGATGCGAAGCTATCAAGGATTGTATAATGGTTGCAATTTTGGGGTTTTGTGGGATAGGTATTTTGTTCAATCACACCACTCCCGTTTGAGAAGGTGGTGATCCTGTTCTGGAGTAATTATTCCGGTGATTCCACACCAAAGGGAAGCACTGGACTCGAGTTTCGCTCTTATTAGAGCTCATCAACAGTGCATATCCAATGGCCGTGCCGGGATTTGAACCCCGGCATCTGACATCCGAGGTGGGCGTGTAACCACCACTCCACCAACGCACGCTGGACGCATCTGAATTACCACGTCTGATATAATGTCTGTATAATGTCCAGTCCTGTAGATTTTCTGCATATATGTGATTGTAAAAAGCCCTCCCTTAGTAGTCTGGTTAGATCAACAACCACGAAATAAAACCGTGGTTGTCTGTTCCGTGCCCAACATCCAACCGACTGGCAGGATGGGATAAGTTGCGATTTTGCAAAAAGATAATGACTTCCAAGGTGAAAAAAATTCACGTCGTCGATATAAATGGTGTGTGACGAAACCCATGATTCTGTTGATGGTGCCTGCACAAAAAACGTCACTCACAACGAGAACGAGCAGATGACGTACACCAGCTCCTCCATATTTGTCGCTAAATTTGTGTGTTAAATTGGAATTTTAGGCGCACCAATGACGTAACAACAAGTCTTGAAACGCGTGAGTTATGTGAAGTTAAATCCGGAATGTCGTGGGTTCGGATATCCCGAAACATTTTTAGAATGTGCTATTCTGAGTGTCCAGCTAGACAGTTGCGGTTGGCTTCTAAGCAAGAACCGACCCCATGTGTACAGTAAGGCGCAAGTATGCAATATGCACACCCACTCCTTGTCTAAGCAATATGTTGATCGTCAAAGATAGATTTTGCCTCAGGATGATGAATGAATCCCGGTGCGAATTACAGAATATAGATGGGTCTTTTATCTTGCTAGAATTTCCAAGCGTCAGTGAGCCTTCATTTGCATCTTGTTTATAAAACTGAATATACATCTTCGCCTTGAACGCATCTTTCAGAACTTTCCTGGGTATTTATTGACTGTTACTCAAACGCAAGCGAATGTTGTAAAGCGACTCCACAAATTCTGTAACAGATCTCACTTTTAAGAGACGCGGAGCTGATTTAAGAGAAAACATACTACTTGCCTGCCTCATCAGTAGTATTCGCTTGCACTGCGTGAGACGAGAATTTGCGATAGGTTGTTTGGTTTATTCTAAAAGACCAGGCCAATGTGTGTGTGCTCAGTGCAAAAACTCCACAGTCTATGATTTAGGAACAACTGGAACACAAGCTAATGTTACATGTTTGTTTTTCGTGGCGCTTCGTATGGGTGGAAAAATCAAGCTTCTAAACAGTGCGTAAGAACAAATCAGCTGACTCTTTTCAGTTTGCTTCGACTGGATCTGTAAACAGATCAGTTTTCCTTTGATTATCGAAACTATAGTACGTACTGGGATGACGAAAAACACTTAGTTGCAAAGTAATTTGGTTTTTTGGAAGACTCACCTAAAACCCAGCTGAGTCCCTCATCGGTGATGTTTCCAGGCAATTGAATGTGCTGCACCGGGCCGCCTCATGCTTCATTCACTACGATATTCGACATATGGCGATACATGTATATTCATCTTTCAAATTTACGGCTGCTGAGTTGTCTGAGAAAGTGCGTCGGCTTCACAGATTCCCCACGCACTCCGCCTACGATGCAAGCTTACCTTGGACTGAGATTCGATTCCAGTCCTAACACCAAGTACCATGTACTAGACTGAAACCGAAAACCTCCAGTTCTGATTTGATGGCGTCGGTAGAAATTACCACCAGATGCTCCGAAAAGATGAAAACATCACCCCAGGGTATAGTGAAGGAGCCGGTGAACGTTCGCACAGCTTTACTCCAGTTTTTCGGATACCACGACCAAACCACAAGAGCCACTGCTGAGGTACCGTTGGCCTGCCAAAGCAACCCTTCCTAACGAGTTGGGTGTTTTGTCTAGCCTCTGACTTCATGAAAGCCGTCCCAGGCACCAAAGACCAAAACCTCGAGGTTTCCGGGTAACGTGTACTCGAAGGGACAGGTTTCGCAACCGAAACCCTGTTTCATCATCTATGTAGACGACTACACATTCAGTCTCATTTTGTGTGAAAAAAATTTCTTTTACCGAAATCTTGTATTTGAAGTTGAGATCGAGTTTTGCGGTAAAATGCACATTCGTATTGTTTCTGACTGAAAAATCATCTGCGGAGAGTGGAAGATACAACCATTGGTTATGCCAAACCATAGGACACGTGACCTTAGTCAGCTGGTCTCCTAGAGCCGCCGGTTTTTAGATTTGATTTGTCGGGTCTTAAAAGCCATTTTCTTGGATACCTATCTGTAAGACTCAATACAGCTTCCAGTGTAACAGATATCTTAAAGTCAGAATGACGCGAAGCTATTAAGGATTGTATAATGGTTACAATTTTGGGGTTTTGCGGGATAGGTATTTTGTTCATAGTCACACCACTCTCGTTTGAACGGTCGTGTTCCTGTTCTGGCGTAATTATTCCGATGAGTCCATACCAAGGGGAAGCACTAGACTCGAGTTTCGCTCTTATTGGAGCTCATCGGGAGTGCATATCCAATGGCCGTGCCGGGATTTGAACCACCGGAATTTGAACGCATCTAAATTATCACGTCTGATATAATGTCTGTCCAGTCCTGTAGGTTTTCTGTATATATGTATATGTATATTGTGAAAAGCCCTCCCTTAGTAGTCTGGTTAGATCAACAACCACGAAATAAAACCGTGGTTGTCTGTTCCGTGCCCAACATCCAACCGACTGGCAGGATGGGATAAGTTGCGATTTTGCAAAAGGATAATGACTTCCAAGGTGAAAAAAATTCACGTCGTCGATATAAATGGCGTGTGACGAAACCCATGATTCTGTTGATGGTGCCTGCACGAAAAACGTCACTCACAACGAGAACGAGCAGATGGCCTACACCAGCTCCTCCAGATTTGTCGCTAAATTTGTGTGTTAAATTGGAATTTTAGGCGCACCAATGACGTAACAACAAGTCTTGAAACGCGTGAGTTATGTGAAGTTAAATCCGGAATGTCGTGGGTTCGGATATCCCGAAACATTTTTAAGATGTGCTATTCTGAGTGTCCAGCTAGACAGTTGCGGTTGGCTTCTAAGCAAGAACCGACCCCATGTGTACAATAAGGCGAAGTTATGCAATATGCACACCCACTCCTTGTCTAAGCAATATGTTGATCGTCAAAGATAGATTTTGCCTCAGGATGATGAATGAATCCCGGTGCGAATTACAGAATAATCCAGCCCGTCATTGGACAGTTTGTTCTGAATGCTAGCATCAAAACCTTGCTCATAAAGTAGGAATGTTGACAAATTTGTGTAAAGGCGAAATTTTAGATTTAAAAACCTCATTTTGCCGCATTTGATGCTTCGAAAGACCCAGAAGTCCTGAAGAATATACAACTACCTTTATTTTCTTCGTATATACAATCGTCATAAATTTTATACTTTTGGTCATCGGTACACCAAGTTTTATATTTTACAGATCAAACATTGTCATGATATTGAGTAGCAAAAAATCTCTCGTGGAGTAGATTTTTGTCTCAAAACAGGAGAACTGAAAGGCTCTGTACCAGTTAGTCATTGTAAAATTTATAAGCTTCTTTGGTGATTGGTTTATGACCATTTTTCTGGAACAGCTGATTGGGTCACGTGTCTGATTCTGTCAAACTCATCAGATGATACGGCTTGATTGATAAATGCGTCAGATGCGAGTCCGCAACAAGTTCAATAACAGACAAGAAAACT
The DNA here is from genome assembly GCF_000715545.1 of Opisthorchis viverrini. NCBI lineage: Eukaryota > Metazoa > Platyhelminthes > Trematoda > Opisthorchiida > Opisthorchiidae > Opisthorchis > Opisthorchis viverrini. The sequence continues at coordinate 51,736 of NW_008751808.1, forward strand.
AAATTTCCCTGCTGAATTCCGTCGTTATCAGCTGGTTTTAGAACAAAGCACCTTGAAGTCTAAGTTAGAGTGAATGCAACTCCCGGATTTGCCGGTTAGACAGTGTGAATTAATCGGCCATACGCTTGTCAGGAATCAGTAGCCACATGCTGCCAATACAAACTACTGCTCATTCGAGTAATCAGCCTCAAATTACCTAATGAGGAGCGATAATCTTATAAAGCCCAATTCAAATTGCAACGCATTACCTCAAAAATCAAACAAGAACTCTAATAGTCTTTGGTCCTTTGAGCCCCGATGAGCGTCTGGTATCCCGATAGAGTTTGTGCATCATTCTGTGAACTTCTTTACAGTCGATCTGCTAGGTGAACATACATCAAGGTTGCAGTTATTGGACACCAACTGGTTGAGACATGGTACAACAATGGCCACCTGTTACTTCAATCGTCCACAAATTCTTGCCAGTTTTGCCGTGATTGGGGATTTCTTTCATTGGTGTATTACACTTTGAAATTGATTTTGGAAAACCTAATGGTGAATCAAGCCCTTGCAAGCTCTTTCATGTATGCAGGTAATCGACCCATCAAGCTCTTGCAAGCTCTTTCATGTATGCAGGTAATCGACCCAGCTATGTCAAACGTACGACACCGAAATTTTTGCCTTCTTGTTTTGAAGTATCCAGCGATGCAACCTCGTGGTCCTTCTAACACATGATCCTATAAAGTTAATTACGACATTTTGGAACCGATTTCGATTTGTATAGACGTAATGCACTACTCACAAGGTTGCTGAAATCGAAATCCCTTCCCACGACCGGTTTCGTCCTTCCACTTTGGGCTCATCAGGTAGGCACAGTCTCCGACTTTTCATCAACCTCATGTTCTACTTGACCACAAATAGCACGAAATTAGCGAAATACACTTATTTGCAAACTAATTTGGTTTTGTAAAAGACTCAACTTGACCCCAGCTGAATCTCTCGTTTTTGGTGTGTCCAGGCAACTGAATGTGCTTCACCAGGCCACCTCATGTTCAGTTTCAATGTCAATTTCATTTCAGTTTGGTTAATCGCAGATGAAACTTTCCGAGACGTAAATTATGGTCACTCTTATCAAATGTTTCAATCAGCAGAACTTGTTTGTTACCAGATTCATTTTAATGTTTTTGCTGTTGTTAGGACTCTAACCGAGTCACTCGGTTCGGAATGCTATGCTCAGAGACCGGGGAACGAATGCAACCAAGCGCTCGCACTTTTCCATTGTATATTTGCCGTGCCAGTTCATCGTCCCGATAGGAATGCAGCACCATTTTCCCAACGGTTGTTGCGGAAATAGCTTGCTGACATCTGGGACTCATGTCGGCGGTTCTCTTTTGAGCATTGGGTCTTTCAACAATTGGTTGGCAACGCAAGCAATGTCTTTACATCATTACGTAGACGTCCAGTTGCGATTGTCCGATGCAGGCTGTTAGAACGTCGTAAAACTTTGATGGTGATTTTAATTACGATGCCGCTGGAGCCCTATTCAGAGCTTCCAAACTCACGGATGGTGAAGCCTTCCGAACTGAATCAACTACCGTCCAACCATATGTAGCCAATTACTGTACATCATCAACAAATTGAACAGATGTCAGTTGGGAGGACTAAAAACAGGAGATATGTAACTATAACCTCTAGAGTAAAGTTAGCCAATGACAAAGGATTTCGAATTCAAATGAAAGGCTTTGTTCAGTTCACACTAGCGCAAGAAAAAACAAATTCTTTGGCTGTATCAAAAACAAAAAACACCGGCGGGACAGCTTTTGTTCTTGAGGTCAACACTTGGTGAAATCACTTGGTCACATCCTAAAATGTTTTTGTCATGTCAACCAAAGTGTTTTCTCTCACCTGCGAGTGTAGATCACATTGGTTATCTTCTCTGTTTGTTTTGACTTGCAAACCACACACCCAAAGTTGAAAACGCAACAAAATGAAGGTATCGGTTAAATTTCAAATATTTTCAAAGCGGAAGTGCTACAGTTCAGTGTGCATTTGGTCCAACTGAATTGAGAAGTTCAAGGACACGTAGTACCCATGGGGATGGGTCTCAACAGCCAATCTCTCGTTTGCAGGTCAAGTACCCTGACAACTGAACTACACAGGAGGCTAAGTCTTGTCGATTTGCATAATGTTTTTGAAAAACCAGGACTCATTTGACCAATGAGGATATTTATATGGCCTTGCAATACACTGTGCTTGATACGAATTTCCAACCGTCGTTGCAGAAGTGCTAAACGTTATTCCGAACTATGAGCTTGTTTCCGTCTGATGCGAAGGGATGTACTTTAAACAATAGATGGCTTTATGTAAGGTATTCAACTAGAGAAGGACATCGTGAACGAAATTCAGGTTTGCCTCCGGTTGAAATCAAATTGGTGGGCGAATGCTGAACTGCATCCAATTTAGATTAAACTATAAAAAAGACGATGAAAAATGCTCCCGCATAATGGGTCCTGTGAGCTGCCGAAGAGTTTTCAGCAATCTCATGAGTAGTGTGTTTCGTCCAAACGACTCTTAATTACTTCCTAAATTTCGATACTCTCCTGCAACGCACAAAACTCCCAAGAATTAAGCAGCCCCATAGCTAGAATTTTCTTGCGAGTAAAACTGCACTGAGTTGGAGAGGATTCCACAAAAGCGAAAATAGTATGAATATTGAGAAACTGTACGATAGACAAAAGGTGAGAGGTGAGATGAGTTTTTGATAGGTGTTTAAAAAACGTTGAGGCTCAAATATTGATCCGAAGACGGGATTTCAGGACCTGCTCATGGTATGTGGAAGAAAGATTATGTGAGAAAACTTGATAATACTTGTTGGAAAGAACGTTTAACGAAACATTTGTGCTGAACTGAGAAGTTGAAACCTTCTTGTTCATCAGGTTGAAGCTGGATGTGGGTTGGAGCAGGCCCGACCGAGACAGAACGGCCTAACTTACCAAGCTCACTTTGTAAATTTTATCAACATATTTCAATAGTCATTCACAAATCGATAAATCGTGGTCACCTGATCACATTTATCCATGAAGGGTTGTTTAAGGACAGAACCCTCAGGAAATCTACATCGAATTCGACGTGATTTGGATATCTTGATACACTGTGAAGTTGTGTCTACCTGTGATAGAAATGTTACATAGAACACAGCGGCTAACAAGCTCAATTGTTAATCGTAAGAATATGTTTCCAGAAAACCTGTCCTGTTGTGTGTGGAAGTGGACACGGTTAGAGAAGCTGGCCGCTAAACTCAATCGATCAGATGATCATGAGCACTAGCAAATCAGGATACAGTTACTACTGATTGTTGATCACAATAAAATGTAATATAATATGCCCGCACTCTGGGGATTCCTGTCAGGTGCTGACGTTTTATTAAGCAAGACCTAAAGAACTGGAAGCCAGGTGCCAAAGAAAACTCAATCGGGAAAAAAATCTCACGTGATTGTCCATTTGTCCTCGGTCCTTTCTCCAGCCACTGTATCTCCCTAAGACATAATTGTTGTACCTCAAAACAAATCTGATCAATAAAACATCTAGAAGATGCATTGCTGGCAAGGCTAGAAGCCCTCGAAAAAACCGTAAGTATCCTGAAGTTTTGCCCAATTCGAGTTAGGTTCAATCTGTTCTCATTTGGTCGGAGCAGATACTGTTTGCCTCCAGTCCTCCGATCGATGTGCTGCAGAAGTCAATTCCAGGAAATGACAAATTTTTGCGCGCAGGAAGGTCCATAAACAGGCAAACGGGCCAGATGACTCTTGCATTCAAAAGTTTGCTGCAGACAGTTGATTCGAACACAGTGGTGAACTGCAAGCCATGGAACGGTAGACAGCAGTTACAGGTGAAAATGTGTAGTTCTTCACGTCCTGATCATCTTCGTTCAGACACGCTCCAACTTGGCCGGATGGGTATTAACAATACCAACCATAATACACACTAGTCAGGAAAAAAGAATGAAATGTCAGATGACACTGTTCCAATATCACGTGCGCAATCGGACGACAAAATCGATCCGATATGTGAAATTTTGTATGCCCGCATAAACCAACTCGTTCGGTTAAGACATCACAGAACTGGATTCTGATAAATCAGTAGGCCATAATAAAGGGGTCAAGCAGAGGGAGAATTCATCACATGAGCAATAATTTGATTCAGTCGTTAAGAATACTCGTGAATAATTTTATTGCTTGATTTGGTCCGCATAAACCATTGTCACGATACTACTTACAAGGCTGATGAAGATTTCTCCCTAACCCGTTGCTTGTTCTTCCCTCTTTGGACACGCATAGCCCTCGAAGTAGAAGCAATTATAGTTTACGCTGGAAAAACCAAATCAGACGCAAATAAAGGAGGACATTGGTTCAAAAAACAATAGTGAGACCTGGTTGATACCCAGCAGAAACTCTGGAGGCAGTTATTCTACAAGCGTCAGTCCAGCTAATATTGAGTCTAATACCGAGGAAGACCCCTAAGTGGAGAACTGTTAAAAAGTTGTTAAAGTTCAGAAAATCTCCAAATAATCTGGTAGTCAAAAGGGCCTATTTTGCTACCTGAGTAAGACTAAGTCATAGCGAGGATGAACCCCTTGAAAGGATGGCCTGCGGTCTTGTCTTTGCTCCCAATATACTGGTTCCACCGTTATACACAGTACAAGTAAGTGGGACCGATACACGTGTCTGGTTATAAACGTATACTCTGACAGAACGTATTAACTACAAAACGTCCCCAAAATCTGTAAAGCCACCCTCCGCCATCTTCATGTTACCTTGTCAAACAAAGCAGACCTGCATGACCAAGTAATGGAGTTACACCTGTCGAACGAGCGATCGGTCAGGTGAAACCGATCCCGCTTACCATCACACAGTGGCCTGAAACCCGGTGTTTTGGTTTTGTTCGACTTATCGTTCAGCTCAGACTGGTCTGGTCTTTGGCTTGTTCGCTGAGCTGGGCAATTTGGTTGCAAACGTTTCGTCACCAATCGAGGTGACATCATCAGTGCGTAGTTGTGCGTAGCGGTGGGTTAGTGGTTGTGCGTTCAGTAGTGTTACGTGTTTGTTGATATACGTGCTGGTGGCCAGGGATGACCTTTGACCGCAATTAGTTATTCTGTCGGGCGATTCCATTGGTTGTTCTTTTATCCCGTGTCCTCATTCGCCGATACCCACGTGATCTTTGAACTTGGTATCCCTCGCCGTCGTAGTCTGGTCGGTGTTGGAGTGACCTTTATCCTTCCTAGTTCCGTTGTGACCTTTATTCATTTGACTCCGAGGGGTTCCTTGTTTCTTCGTTTTTTAATGCATTATTCGGTCCACCTTGAGTGTTTCGGTTGCGATGTTGATCTCTCGCACGTAGAGGTGCGTAAATTGGATTCGGTTCGATGCACCGGTTGATTGAACCTGCCATAGAGTACCATGCTTCCAGAAATTCTCTTCCGTGTGGCGTGCCTCCGTATGCCAAAATTTTCCAGATTGAATTTATGGCCTTCTTGGTCCTCGTGTATAGATATCAAGGACAGGGGGTCATGCCTCCTGACAGCCGCGTTGTGTTCCTTTATTCGTGTGCATAATTTTTTCCCAGTTTGTCCAACGTAGAATTTGTTGCAGTCGTTGCAGTCGATTTGGTATATCACATTGTTCATCTTGGTTTTGTCCCGGTTGTCCTTCGGTCTAGAGATTAATTTCGCTAGAGTAGCACTCGGTTTTTGGGCCACGAAGATTCCTTTTCGTGCCAATAATCTGGTTGTGAGTTCTGATATATTCTTGATGTAAGGTAGGACTACCCGTCTGGTGGCTTGTTCTTGCTGTGGCTGTTGTTGGGATGTCTTCTTCTTCAAGCTTCTCTTGATAAAACTCCTTGGATATCCATTCTTCTGGAACACTCTGTATAGATGGTTTTCCTCCTTCTTCCGTAGTTCTGTGGTGCGGCAGTGTGTCTCCGCCCTCTTGAACAAGGTCTGGACACAGTTCTTTTTGTGGTTTACTGAATGATTGCTGTTGTAGTTCAGTATTTGTTCCGTATGAGTCTCTTTGCGGTATACGCAGGTTTCCAGAGTCCCATCCACCTTTCTGTTCACTGGTTCACTGGTTCACCTTTCTGTTCAGACTGGTCTTGCCGTGCTGTCAATTTGTTCATCGAGCGACTATCCCACGCTTGTCATTCTCCCGTTCGCTTTTCCATTTTGCAATAATCGATGATAAGGTCAGTCATTTTGGGTTAGTTGTAGGCAAGTCAACCTTGTCTATTTTCCAATTAGTTCATGTCAGTGAATTCCGCTGTGGGTCGAACAGCCATAGAAAAAATGCACTTTACTGTTGGAATTGTAAGAATGTGCATTTTTCGCATTACTGGCTCAACAGCCCACGATTATCCGGTCGGCGAAGTGAATTTCAGTTTTCACCGGTAGAGGTCGTTTTATTTGTCCTTGGAGATCGCTATTTTGAACAACTGACGTGAAAATTTTCTATGGCCGTGATTCGAACCCGCGGGGTCTTAAAGCCGTTATACTAAGACCATCTCCAAAAAACCATAATGAGTACTGCTCACACGTCGGAAAGGATGATATTTTCATTGCCACATTTCATTATTCTGCATTTTTTGCGCGCCCAAAGAAATAGAATATTCGTGGTTCTTTGCATCTTCGCGTTTGGAAAATGCACTTGCCTTTACAGAGGAGCAGCTTAACGCCCACACATCACGAATGTGGAATGATCGCCTTCCCTCGGAATTGTTTACTGCCCACTAGCATAAATCATGACCAGAAACCAAAGAATCCTCGAATATCGGTTTGTTTTCTTCAGTTATTCGCTGAACATTTGTCATCGCAATGTGTTCCCACCCAATTATGTGTTTCAAAAGTGGTATAAATTATTCCCTCCCACGCAGCCTACCCACTCAATTTACGGAGATATCCCGGGCAAAAAAGGCCAAATCAGCGGTTGATTGTGTGCTCTGATCTGGTAGGTTGGCGAGGAAAAAGATACAGCGTCGTTGATGACTGCAGCTAGATATATTTATCTACATTCACGTGGAATTCGTCTAAAAAAACACAAGTTTGCCTGGTCCAAGCTTGCTTGGACATCCAAAGACTATCAGCAATGTTAAACTGACAGCTGCAGTTTAGGAAAGCGGTAAAACCAAGAGTCTTGAGTTCAACGTCTCAAGTCGACGGTGAGGCATCTTGAAAGTTGCCGATGAATGGTGTTATGTCTTGAATCCTCGAAGGAGATTTACGCATCCAACTGCTCGTTGAGTTATGTGATGTAGCGAACCAGCTGGGTGAAAATTCATGCACCACACGATTCCAACCGTTCGATTTTTATTTGAACCTCTCAACGAAAACAGGCTTTATCAGGTTCATCATCACCTCATGAGGAGTTATTCCACGCTATCTTGTCGAGTCTCTAGATGTTGCAGGGCACAAATTATCCCTTCGAATTTTGCACAGCTCACAAGAAGATGAACACTCTCGGTCAAGATTCCCTTGCACACCTAACATAGCAGAATTCTTGTTTTTTGTGAACTGGTAGTTTGATATTCAAAACAGTGGAGTGGCTTCTCCAGCACTTACCAATGGGAAAAAATATGAGAACAGTTTTCAACCCCAGCAGTCAGAATTTCGGGTTAACGTCTTTCCAACTTGGCGAATATACACTCATTTGAAAACTAATTTGGTTTTTCGAGAGACTCACCTGGAACCAAGCTGAACCTCTCGTTTTCGACGTTCTCAGGCAACTGAATGTGCTGCACCAGGCCACCTCATGTTTCAGTCGCTACGATATTCGAGATATCGCGACACATGTATATCTTTGTAATGTACTACTCACAAGTTTGCTGAAAATCCATCGACAGCTCACGACCGGTTTCGCCCTTCTTGGGGCTCATCAGGTAGGCGCAGTCCCCGAGTTTCCGTCAACGTTATTTTTTACTTGGAACCAAATTGCACGAAATTAGCGAATATAGACTCATTCGCAAACTAATTTGGTTTCTTCGAGTGACTCACCTGGAACCCAGCTGAACCTCTCGTTTGTGATGTTTCCAACTTATTCTTTTATGAATTTCTTTGATATAAGGATACAGGTTTTATTCGAAAGCTAACAGAATGAACTTTACCAGGCATGGTTGTGGGTTACTTTGGAAGACCGTGCACAATTTGAGTATTCTGTTATCCGCCACTAGAGGCGAAATCAACGCAAAGGTTACTGGTTGAATTAGAAGATCTGAAAATTTCATTAGAGCTCATATCCCATAAGTGAAGTGTCTGAAAAGCTGAGAAGCGCTGCAAAACCTTCTAGCCATGATGAGAATTCTAGTATCTGACCAACGACTAATACATCACTGTGGGTTGTCGAAGAGATTTCAGCAACCTTATGAGTAGTGTGTTGCGTCCAGACACCAATGAATTTACTTCTTTTGAAAACTCGCAACAGCTACAGAAGCTGGGTTAATTCATCCCCACTGCATTGCGTAAGTCATCCTGTCATAGTGAATAGCTTTTTTCTGTGGTCCGTTCGACGATGCGGGCCTTTCGGTTTACTGAGCGTTACTCAATGCAATCACGTGACATTGTTTTTTAGACAGTCTTGCCCGCTTGCAGTTTATCGATCGTTAAGCTTAATGTCCCTGAGATTTCTCCATTAACAATACAATGAGAATGATCGCTCAGCCTCAAATCCTTCTTGTTACTTAGCTGCACCGCCACCCAAAGGAAGCATGAAGGTAGAAATATCATCAGTTTGCTCAAAGATTCATCATTGAGGTTTCACCCCACCGCATCTTCACGCATCTCTCCTCAACTGAAAACTCTTTGAGGCGTAGATTACTGCAGGATATCTATAACCGCTCTTGCGGGAATGTTTCAATAAAAGGCTGCATAGTGGAGCTTAAACTTCTGTACAGCTTGACTGAGTATCGTTGCCATCTGGGAGGTCTGTTGAATACTCAGCTAAAATGAAGTGACTCGAAAAATACACTCCTTTGCGCGTCGATTTGGTTATCCGGGGGATGCCCCTGAATCCTAGCTGGATCTCTTGTCTATGACGATCTTCAATTAAATATGCTGCGCGAAGGCCGCCTGACGTTTTATTCGCTACGATATTCGATACATCACAGTATGTTTTCACGAAGAAAACTACTCATTAGGTCGCTGAAAAACCTCAAGAAGACGAAACTAGTCATGGGCTGTCGAAGAGTTTTAGGCAGCCTCATGAGTAGTTTTCTTCAGAAAAACAGTCACATGCAACGGTAGTCAGACTGACTAGAAGCGCCAACCGAGCTGGTGGGATCAATTTCCGTACTCTGAAAAATAGCGTGAAAAACAAAAACCCATGGTTTTCATGTAGGACACTACCCACAAGGTTGCTGAAACTCTGCGACAGCCTTGTGGGTAGTTTACTCTATGAAAATATACAGCGATATCTTGAATACCGTGCCAACCGAATCACGAGACGGCCTGTGTACAACACATTCAGTTGTAGAATATCATAAACGAGAGATTCAGTTGAGTCTCTCCCAGTGAAAACCAAATTGATTTGTAGATGAGTGTATTTCTCGAACAAAAAACCCACGTTTGTTTTTCTAATCAAGTTGCATCCAACCAAATAGTCTCAGTAAGAACAAAATGTCTTGTATTGCTGAAATTTCCGGGGAATCAGCCAGTTTGCTCCTACTACTGAATGCTGAGTGAAGATCAATCGTACTAAAAGTGATGTGGTCCAACTACTCACCAGTCAACTGAACAGGTTGAAAAAAGTCAATTACTACTGTTGAATCCAGCCTAAAGGGCTAAATGGACTTTGCTCTCACGAAAGATGATGCATTAGCATGCACACACCGCTCCCAGTTGTTTGTGGTCTCCACTCTTTTATGGCAGTTGTGCAAATAGCTGAGGAGGGCCACTGGCTCCAAGTAATTTCTATTCATTTGTTTCGAAACATGTCGCACTGAGGTGGTGTATTGGGATATAATTTCGAGTCTCAAATGTTCTCGTTCAACAAGCATGTGGAGATTCTGGATACGCTAAAGTCTGTTTCAACAAATACACTCGTTGGCAAATCAGTTTGGTTTTCACGGGACTCAATTGAATCTCTCGTTTATGATATTCTACAACTGAATATGCTGCAGATGAGTGTAATTCTCGAAAACACTGCAATTTGGGTTCAAGTAGAACATAAGGTTGACGGAAACTCGGGGATTGCACCTGCCTGATGAGCCCGAAGTGGAACGGTGAAACCGGTCGCGGGCTGTCGATGAATTTTCAGCAACCCTGTGTAGTTTCCTTTGTGAAAATATACTGTGATATCTCGAACAGCGTGTCAACTGAATCATGAGGCGGCCTGTGTGCAGCGCATTCAGTTATAGATTATCATAAGCGCGAAATTCAGTTGAGTGTCTCGTGAAAACCAAATTGATTTGCAAATGAGTGTATTTCTCGGAGACTGTTATTCTTGTCTAAATGTCCCACGGCGAGACCGCCAAACAAGTGATAACTGAGACAAACGGACTTAGATTCAAACAAAACCTATGTACTGTCCAGACAGAAGCTTGAGCAGAGGATGACCGACAATCGCCGCTCTGGATTGTAGTCACAGTTAAGTCATTCGCTAAATAGCAAGGTATCCTGTGGTTCCAATCAGCTTCAAAGTACAAAGGTCTCTTTCTTGAAGGAATCTCTGAGGTATGAATACTTCTGGTAGAAATGATCGAGGCTCCACTTGTCAGCTTACTTCTAACGCAGTCATCACACACTAACCCCATTCAATGATATAACCTGCTAACCGGGCTCTTTATTTCATGTGATTTGAATCACAATAACGTTAAACAATTCTGACGTGATTATTGTTCACTACTAAAGTGTATTATTATTATTATTATTATTATTATTATTATTATTGATCAGGACACGGATGAGCCCGTGTTTTCATAGTACATGTAAACAGTACGACCACCCTGATAGATTTTCAATCACAGTCCACTTTGAACACGTGACTTTCGTTCGTGTCATTGTTAAAATCAGGCGGGACAGACTAAACTGTGATGTGGGTTGAAAGAAACTGATAATGTTCTAATGAATGTTCGACTAGCACCCAATATTTGAAGTAATCATTTGGATAAACTCTTTTGTCTATGATACTACGAGGAAGGATATATATGTAGCTGGAAGCAATTACTGATCAATAGATTCATGGGGACCTATATATAATGTAACTGAAGCAGTCGTAAGCAAGTCATACTGCCCTGGTGATAGTGCCTGAGTACTGCAATGACCTGGCAGGCCAATCGGGCCATAACATCGATCCCCGAGGTTTAGCCATGCCAAGAATGAACGGGTGAAGTTATAGTGCTCATTGCAACAGTATCTCCCTCTCTCAAAAATTACTTCAAGCATCAACATTAAATTATTTCGAGAATGGAGGGGTTAAAAAACCGAAACGAACCAGTCCAGGCAATCACGTGATTTAGGCTGTCAGGTCAGTGGGCTCGGCCAAACAGGCTTGAGAATCGAGAGTCAACTGTCTGATTACAGTCAACCCTAAGGCCCAAGATGAGACTAGAGGCACTGAAGCTCCGAAAAATCTAACAGTAGTTAGTAACTTCAAATTAAAAAGTGTGAAGACGCACCAACTCTAAATAGTAATGTAAAATGCGTGGATCACTCGTAACATGGATAGAATTAGCATATACGAAAGACACGCAGTCCTTGTAGCCAAATAGGTGAAAGACCATCGTGGTGGCCTAGCTGCGATCGGCGGAGGTCTGTTACGAAATCAAGAACGATTCATCCTACAGGTCTGTGACTTCACCGGATAGTCACGGAGGATATGGAGTCGGACTTGCAGCGACTGGTCATGTGTGTGGCGAACATGTTAGCTGAAACGAGTGACACTGGGCTGGGTATAATGGATCTACAGCCCCTGCTGTCAGGAGCACTTTTTGGCACTTTTGTCACTATGTACTGTCATGGTGTCCTGTCCGGAGAATGACCAATTCGATTCCTACCAGCCACTGCCAACTGTCACCACCTCTAATCGCCTAACTGATGGAAGGACGCCCGTAACTTTTCGGAGGTATCCAAGATTTGGAAGTGGCTAATCACTGTCCGATCACGTGACCTCGAGGAAAAGTGGCGTGCGGTACCGGTTGCAACACGGATTGTGCATCAGTGTGATCCAAAGTGCAACTGATCGTAAATACGCCTGCTCATTGTGGGACGAGTTTACTGTTAACCAGTCTCGATGTAAAACAGCTGCCGGATCAGTCGCCAGTCGCGGAAAGCTTCACTCACAGACTGACCAGTTGAAACCGACTGTGACTGATAACACTGAGGACAAAAAGCCTTCAGGGTAATCTTATGAGGATAAAACAATTAGACCTTCCCGGGTCGATGAGAAAAACAAGATAGTTCATGAACCATCAGATGCGATAACACAAAATGATCTTTGCAGCGTGATAAACAAATATAAAAACCATCTACGCCGACTGAAGTGAACGACTTTCATTATTACGAAGGTTGACCATGTCACGAGGAATTCTGAAAGGAATCCGTCATTCCAATGCATCCAAGGTACCTGGACGGGCCGAATGCTCAATGAGCACATATCTCAACACCGTTTACCGGTCAATCTGACTGGAGGTCGAACGATCTTTCGAAATCACCTGCGAAGGTCAAACTTCAAACAAGTGAATTACGAAACGAAGAAGCTGCCCGCGATGGCAGATTACCCGTTGGTAACGAAGGGCAAATATTTTTGGCTGATCTGCACAATATGGAGAAATGCAAAAATGACCTACATGGGATCAATGCTTCAAATGTCACGAGAAATGAAAGCCACATCACTCTCGTATGAAAGGTCGTATTCTTATTCTGGCGTCATTATTCCGGTGAGTCCACACCAAAGGGAAGCACTGGACTCGAGTTTCGCTCTTATTAGAACTCATTAGCAGTGCATATCCGATGGCCATGCGGGGATTCGAACCCCAGACATCTGACATGCGAGGTGAGCGTGTAGCCACTAACCCACCAACACACGTTGGACGCATCTAAACTTTCACTTCTGAACGGGCGTCCAACGTTCGTTGGTGCAGTAGTGGTTACACGCTCGCCTCGCATGTCAGATGTCTGGGGTTCGAATCCCGGCACTGTCCTTGGATATGCACTGCTGATGAGCTCTAATAGGAACGAAACTCGAGTCCAGTGCTTCCCTTTGGTATGGACTCACCGGAACGATGACGCCAGAACAAGAATACTACCGTTCAAACGAGAGTGGCGTGACTATGACCAAAATACCTATCCCGCAAAACCCCAAAATGCAAGTCGATGGAAAATAGACAACTGTCAATGAATAGGTCTTCTTGGCGCTGCAAGAAAAACCTCGAAATTTATCTTTCCCACGATGATATTCTGAGGAGAGCTGTCCTTGAAGATCACTGAGGAGTTTAAAGCAGACAGAGCACGACCGACCTTGTCTTTGCAGCGCGCCAGCTACAAAATGAATCTCGGTGAAGTGAACAGGCCTTGTTTTGTATAGCTCACCATATCGTTTGACTCTGTATAAAAGATTACGCTGTGGATCGTTCCACAAAAGCTCATCTATCTCGAAAATCTAGCACCATATTAAAGTATTTTTTTCTTTCAAAGCACTGGCCGTAGCACAGCTTTTCGGCGAAGATTTCGGCCACCTCGGTAGTGCACAATCAGGACTTCGGCAAGTTGAGTGCACCCTCGGGACGCTGAACCAAGTGCTACAGTTGTTCGCCCACAGCCTGCGAGTGTGTGACGAGATTAGAGTTTACTGATCCATCTTACCACGTTCGCTACTGTGTGGCAGTGGAACAAGAAGACTACACCGAAACCACATTGGAATTCCTGAAAAACCTCACTTATACCGCCCACGCAAAACTTCTTTGACGACGCGGTTAGCACTTACCCCGAGCACTACAGTTCTTAGAAGAGTCCAAACCGACGTAATCTCATGCGTTTTGGTGCAAATCCAACCACACTGGGTAGCCAATGTAGGACGAATATTCCGTGATCCCACCCCAGGGCAACTCGTTTACGGTCAGTCGAAGAATGGTGCTCGAATGCGAGAAATGCCGTTGTGCCACCCGGTCCCCGTTTGGTGAGCAATCATGGCACATTATCGATCAGCTACCGATGATGAGGTTAAGTTCACCTACTGCCGGTTATTTTCAGCTGAGCATGTCGATTCACATCACGCTGTTTTGTAACTCAGAGGTTCAGGTGCAGCACAATCAGTTGCCTGAGCACATCACAAACGAGAGATTCAGCTGGGTTCCAGGTGAGTCTCTCGAAAAACCAAATTAGTTTGCAAATGAGTGTATATTCGCTAATTTCAATGAATCTCATCTGTAAGTTTGAAAACTGAACTCACATTTGGACAGTGGGCGACGTTTTGGTCTTCCGTTTAATGAACCTTATCAAAACTTCTTCTGCAATACCCTTTCAGTGGTATTCTCCGAGAACACCGATGGTCACCGGGCTTAGAGGGACACAGTTAAGCACGACACCAGAAGTTTTGCTCGTGATGCTTTTAACCGCGTACGCGCAGACTTCCCCTTTGATGCAAGACGCTGTATCCAATCGCACTTCGTGCTTAGGCAATCTCAGGGTTGTCAACCAAAATTGAAACCTTTGTATTGACAGAGATGTGTACTGGAATCAGAATGCTCATGAAATGGATGAAGCCGGTGCGGTTCAGAGTGTATGGAAGGTGTCTCAGTAAGGAAACTCCGATCAACAATAGCAGTCATTGTTGGTAGGGCATTTTATGATTTCGTGATCTTCTTTGTCTGTACTTCAGCCCTATTCATCCTAGGTCCCACATCTATTTAAGCAGTACAACCATGAATTACTGTCTTGATGAGTCACCAGGCTGACGGACAGTATGTTTGCACCTGTACTGCTCAGAGAAAATGATGGCTGTCACTGTTTTACTTTGATTCAACCGTTTCTTGAAACATTAACTCCGATTTCCGGGCACTGATGCCAACAAATTATCGGACCTTTATGCGAAAAACGTATCCGAGTTGACTGTTCCAACCAGATAGGTAGAAGCCTCACACCTGTCATCCCGCAGTTACTAGCTCCCCGGTTACTGTGGCGCCCAACTCCGGCAAGTGAGATGCGAATGCAAAAGTGGCAAGCAGATGAGTTCCGACTTTATCAAGTCTTCTCCCCACAATGTCGAATACTTGCAAAGTGCAATGTACATCACCGACCAGCAGTCGCTGTTTTGCTTGAAGATAGAAAGGGCTTTAACTCAATGCAGAAAATGGCAGACAGAGATGAAGGACCTCGAAGTTCTTCAGTGTAATTTTTATCCTTTATCCAGAGATCGGTGCCGTAGGAGAGCTTGCAGCAGAGTTTTCAAATTTTTTTGGACAACTGGTTACAAAGTGCATACTCTAACGGTGGTCCAAGCGCCCACACTGGAAAAAATAGGGGAATAGGATTATGCGGACGAGATCATTTTGTGATCTGATGTTCATTTGTCAGCATGACGTTCCCTCGATAGAATCCCAGAAGCGCTCGCGTCTTTTGACGAACTGTTTTTACATACTTTTCAACCCTCTTGTTTCCCTTTGAAACCTCAATGTGGTAACCGTTGGAATCAGGGCGAATATGAACACAGCTCGAGTAAATTTTGTCAGTGTGCGTCACTTGTGGCGTCAAAAAAAGGACGAACACAACTCTAGGAGCAGTCTTCGTTTTTGGTCATAACACTTGGCCTGTGCAACCTAAAGAAAGCGCTAAAACGCTGACCGCGCCTCTGTAGTACGACTGGCTGCAACGTGTACGCAAAAAATGATGCTTAAACAACATCAAAGAAACAACAGAAGGACAAAAGATACAACAACTGTCAGGTTTATCGTACTTATTCGGGACCTCACGAAACGCTATGGAATGTTTCAGGCCTCCTGGATGCGGTACATAGGACACGAAACGAAAACAAGTACAGTGGCGCGTTTATACCATCAGTTTCTAGCCGGACTACGGAGCAGACGTTTATCTTTCGTGAAGTGTTGAGCAACGGTCTTCAACGGATTCTGGGTGGTTGATGTCATCTTACTCCAATATAGTTCTCTGATATGCGAATCCCATTATTGTTCCAAGGAACAAATGCCATTTTGTTTATCGATTTCACAAAGTACATGGCTTCGTTTTACTTCCTTCCCCTTACTGCCGTTTTAGCAGGGCGGTCAATCATTGTATTCTACCATTTATTAGTTCCTGTCCACGATAATGAGACCAAATGGACACCGTATTGTCCAACTTCGTTTTTAAAATATCCAAGTGCCGGAAACGTATAGGTTGAAAAGCTCTTTTGAGTGATGATACAAAGGAGAATACGAATGAAATAATATCGATCGACAGCTGAATAGTTACTGGTTTAGATAAAACAAGAAAATAAGAAATGTAACTGTTCCTGACTGCGGTCAGAGACCCACTGAGAATGGTATGCAGAACCACGAAGGCAGCAAAATACATGATAGAATATTGGTCAAAGGTAGAAATGGAGGAAGTAAGTAAGTCTTCTCATAACCCCATTCTGTTTTGCGTGGAAAAAAAATCGATTAAACGTTGTCACCTGACAACAAATATCATCCATAATAAACCCATCTAATAGAAAACGCTCAAAAATATGGGACGCACTCGCGTAGGTGCCATTTCTGAAAGCAAAAGATCTGGATGCCACTTACAGGTGGGGGTAAATACCGGGAATTCATAAGTTTCACTGCATTTATAAATCTGTATTTTAGTGGAATGGAGACGAGCATCAACCTGCAAAATGTGCAGGTGATGAGTGGTGCTGGTGAAGTTCAATCAAAGTCACGATACGCCCGTGGCACTGGATTGTAAAGACACATCCGAAGTTGTGGTACACATCGACAGCGATGATACGGGAGTACAGTTTCATTTCGTGTGCTGATCATATTCGCAAAGAACCACTCGTTGCAACCGATCGATTGACAGAGTTCAAAGCACAATTTGGCCGTGGGGACGACGCACAAAAAGGTGCCGGTTTCTAGAAAATATGCAGGAACAGAAAAACAGTATAGGTCGGGAGTAGCTTCCGCCATTCAAACGTGGAAATTCTTTAATTAATCAAGTTTGATTTTGATTAGTACTAGCGCGCCTGGTTATTATGTTTTTACTTCTACAACATTTGTAGTTCTGCAAGCACAGAAAAGGGGGTGAGATGGTCCAAGTGTGTAGAGTGAGAGTTTACTGACCGGAAGGTCCGTGGTTCGAACCCGACCACTTCCTCACGACTCCCCTGTCTAGGCTTGGGCAACCTGACAGTATCCCAGCCCTCGTGCTACATTCGGGTGGCGTGGCAATTAGGCACCAAAAGGGTGCTGCAGCAGTTACGTTTGTAATAACCGTTTATTACCAGTTTACTGTTACTTCTATTCAAAGTTTTTTTGAACAAGTATACACAGATGCAGGATATTTTTGTCATTGATACATAGCCATACAACTGTAGCACCCTTTTGATGCCTAGTTGCCGTGTAAACAGAGGGAAGACACGAGGACTGAAATACTGTCAGTCAGCATGCCATGGTTGGATTAGAACCAAGAAACTTGCGGCCCGCAGTTTGGTACCCAAGACCAATGAGCTATCCTGAACTCCTTCGCTATATACATCTACTCCTATATATTTATATGTATGTATTGCCATATATAAGTTGATGAGTTTAGACGCTTTGAGAAACGTGCCGATATATCACATGCCTCAAGGAACACCCACTACCCTCTGCATCTCCGTCGGGAGCGGCGCGGAATTCGTAAGCATGCTTGCTGGTGTGAACCGGTGGCTAATGGTTATAAACAGTCACCTCGAATCACACTAATACGTCATAATGGATCAATAAATGAACATTTGTGTTGTGGTGAAGTAAATTATACACCTGTGAGAAAAATTCACGGCAACGTTTTTCTTGAAAGCACACTACTAATAGACGAAGGCGAACGAGTTTCATACAGCCGGTTGAAGCAATATAAGGTGTTAAACTCAGATTTTAAGGGAATATTTATTAGAGAAGCTAATTCATAAGGTAGGAAAACCGCTGCGAAAAATTTGACTGGCAAATCAAGGTAACATTACGTGGCTTCACGTTTTTTAGTATTATGAGGCAGCCCGCCCAATGTTTTTGCAGTGTTTACATGTTCGCCCCTCCCTTAGCACGCCTTTGTGTTCCACGGGCTCACAACTAGATTCAATTCAGGAAATCAATATAGTAACTTCACGTGACAGAATGGACGTCGATGCAACGGTGAATCGATCGGTTGAGATGTAGCAGCCCCCACCACTTTTATTGTTCGCATCAAAAGTTTGTGGACCAATGAGAATTTGCACAATCCATAAAATAAAAAATGCCGTAAACCTAAAATTTATTTATTCGTTTCAGTCACCGGGATGGTGTATTGATTTTCAACTAATTTCCCATTGGGAGAAATATTCGCTTCACTCGAGGGATATTAGAACTGCGGTCGCTAGTCATTTCTTTTACCCCCAAGTCCTCGCGGCTCTCCACGATTTCAAGTGAATTTTGATGTCTATGGTGAGAACAAGCGAGTCCTCAGTAGATGTGTTGCACTGTCGGGTAAATTCCTGACCAAAGTAGTCACACTGTTAGCAAAATAAGTCTGTAGATTTAGAAATCAAAACAGTTGATACAATCACCAATTTTTATACAGAAACGAAAGAACATTCTACTTAAAAGAAGTGAAACTTAGCGCCTCACAATGAAACACTATTCCTAAGATCGTTGAAAACTTGTTATAACTTTATTGTGATCCTCCAGTTAGGCCCATTCCTCTAATTCCCGTCAACCGTATGTTCCACCTGAACTTACATTGCACACGATTCGATAATTTGATTTGGTTTTCACGTGAGATCCAATGGAATCCCGGCTGAGTCTCAGCTGAGTATGTTGTCCCAGTTCGCAAGTGCATTACGAGAATAACCTTACTTCTTACTTACTAAACTATCGATCACTGACTTCTATTTTAGCTACATAATAATGGTGTGAACTGTCACGCCAAATAAGTAGTTGCGGCCCCAACCGTAAATAAGTAGAGGAATGAACGGCTGTGATGGAAGGAAAACACAATAATATCAGGGATACGTTGATAATGACAATAATTATAACATAACGTGCTTACATAATAAGGATGCCGCAAGAAATAACATATTATATTGTATAACATTACATTATATTTGTATTACATTATATTGTATTATGCATATAATATATGCTATAATATATAATATACGTATAATATATAATATATAATGTATAATATATAACATACAATATATAATATATAATATATACTAATATATGATATAATGATATATAAAACATGGTAATATACATATAATTATTATATTAATGTATATATAATTATAATGTAACGGTAGCATAATAATAAAATATAATACCATATTAATATATAATATGACAGTATGACAATAATACAATAGGTCAATGGAGCTATTGTATTACCAAGCTATTTGCAGTAGCTTCACGACATGACGTTCGGAGCACACTGTTGAAAGTTTCTTGATGGAATGTCACCAGGTATAAACCAGGTAATGTTCTTATTTCTGTGTCCCTTAGACGCCTGTATTTTTGCTGTTTGTGGGCTGAGTTAAAGGCACTAATTTGACACCCAACGGACCAGATGCTCCACGATGCTTGCGGGAGAAAAGGTACTTACTCATTTGAAGTCCACTATCTGTTGCGATGCTCAGTATTCGCACAATGGAAGTGAATTTTCAAAAGCTTTGACGTATCTCTGATAGACTAAAGCAATCAAGCAACTGAGTCAAAGTACCAAGTCCAAACTTTTGAGCTCCATTTAGGCATACCGGAGTCTCGGCGACGCTGAGAAGTTATTCAACCAGAGTTTTCCGCCAGAGATATTATTGCTTCAGTGGAAAATGAAATTCAGTGAGCTGCAAAAATATGAGCGCAGATTACGATGATTTTTGGTTTGAGCACATACGCACTAAAATGCCACATTTTGGCACAAAACATTTTATCCCACACGCAAAGGCTTTGCAGCTAAGACCATTGTGCGGCTAATGAGCCCCGTCCGTTGACTGAGCAAATGCAGGTGATCGGTTGAATCGTTAGTGAATTGCTTTAAAGACGCTAACTTTCTTGCGCCCACTGGCGATGTCCCTCTCATCGTGATGAAAGGCTTCGCAAGCTAATTACCAACCTCGGAGAACAGATAAATAACCAATAAACCCACTCAAATTACCAATATTTAGACATATTTTTAAAGTCAATTGTTTTCAGTCGCTTGTGCAGTGACGGTAACGGCAAATGCACGGGTCGGTTGGAAATTAAACTGCAATATGTTTCGTCTAACACCTCTCTCTATTTTTGCGAGTGACCACAACCTAACTAAATTTCAAGATCCAGTCAGTATATGATGACTTAATGTGAGCTTCCGTTATTGAATGATAAGTGACGCTTTGTCCTGTTTTAGTGAGATGTAATCACATTGCTGATGAGTCCCCCATGGCCGAGCGCACTGCTGGTAATTCTAAAAGAGGATGAAACAGTTGTACGGTACTTCTCGGCTTAGAGTAGCTTGACTTACAGGATAAAGTCCCTATTGAATTTTACGTGTCCACACCAGACGAACAGTGTTTTCACGACCACGAACTTCGTTGATAAAAAATCTAGTAACTTTGGTGTCCATGGAACCTTTCCGTATGCATAACCATAAAAGAACAAATTCTTCGCAGCGGGACGTTGATAAGAAATTATTAGAAGTATGCTCAAAATGATGGAAGAATTTTGATTGCAACCGAAGGGCTGACTCAAGAGATGAGCTATTCTCAGATGGGACAGCAGAAAACATCAAAGAATATTGCCCAATTCATCTACCAGTGCAACATCCAGGCTCGTAGTCAAAGCAAGCTTTCACTTAAATGTTCCGTCCGTCTGAAAATTAGTCCCATACTCGAAAGTAGTCCAAACTGGAAAGAGGGGAGGTGTTGTACCGAAGGACTCTGTTCTATCTGATAGGTGTGTGCGTCACTCTGTGAATTTATCTGAGACTTTACCCCATTACATTCACGTTGAACAATGGGGTTAACTCGCGTTTGGACACATCCGTCTTCAAGGAAGTAGTCAAGAATCGATTAAACGATATGATTGGTGCAAGTGGGGGATGACGGAGTTAGATTCAGGCTGAGTAAAAGTACACTACTAGTCAGTCGCCAATCGGAAGATTGATGGTTCGAACATTCCGACGCATTCATAGAATATGCACTGCGCTCGAAATTTCCAACAAACGTAAAATCTCTCTAATTTACTATTTGGTGATATCACTAGTGAGATGTGGTCTAAATCGAGAACTCTGTCCAAAATTTCCCATCTACTAATAAACAGTAAAAGTACAGATATGGCCAAGCTATCAGTTAAAATCCTTTTGGTTTCGTATTGCTAGTGACTTACGAG
This sequence comes from Opisthorchis viverrini, assembly GCF_000715545.1. Classification (NCBI taxonomy): domain Eukaryota; kingdom Metazoa; phylum Platyhelminthes; class Trematoda; order Opisthorchiida; family Opisthorchiidae; genus Opisthorchis; species Opisthorchis viverrini. The sequence goes on from NW_008751808.1 coordinate 73,267, forward strand.
GCGTGGATTATCAAGGACACAAATCTAAAGCATTCTGATTTTGTGTAGCGATTTCGCGAAGCCCGGTTAAAGTTGATTCGACTGATTCACGCCCTTTCTTGTAATGCGAGCTCTTACAAATGTGACCGTACAACATACTTGGAATCTCAGAGGTAACTCTGTGTGAAAACACCGCTTCCTAATCCCTTATTGCTTTTTTAAGATTCCCTATATATAGGACAAGTAGGTTGTGGGAGCATCATACCAAGGAGTAAAAAGTAAAATCGGAGTCGATCGATATTTTTTATTTAGTTATGTGTTATTTTTTAGTTAGTTAGTTAGTTAGCTGGTCAGCTAGTTAGTTAGTCAGTCAGTTATTTACTTAGCTGATTGGTTAGTTATTTAGTTACTTACTTACTTACTTACTTAGTTATTTAGTCGGTTAGTTGATTAATTAGTTAGTTGGTACGCCAAAGTTTTCCTCTCCACTTGAACGATGGATTCATATGTGTGACATTCAGTTTGTTTGATGGAGGTCTGTCATAATTTGAGTTTTACTTGCCCATACATGGAGCTCAATGAAATTGAAGATTGTATTCACGAGTTATTTGGCAATAACAACGGAAATGTGTTGCTATCGCTCTTTGTAGAGAAAACACTGCTTGCCAGACTAAACCCCCAGACAACAGAGGCCAAAAGTCCAAAATTCTAAAGAACAACTTTGAATTTCCTTTTGGGTTTCCTGGAACACCATGTACACAGAACAAACGTGCATTTTACCAGATGATAAATGTATTTTTTGAAACACTTTTTGTCGGTTCGTTTTTCATTCAGTCTTGGTCGAATCCGATCAAACCTCAAACTACTCATGAGTGACTAAATTAATATCTTTTGGTGAACTCCTCAGAGGAAAGTTTACATTTGTAGACTAACTAGGTAGGAAAATCGCCCAAAACTTACTTGGGTCAAATCGATAGTCTTCATCCGGACAACTTTTGGAGAACTTCATTGGATATCTTCTGAGACCAGCTTCTGTTTGAAATTTTAAACAGAAATGAGTTTTTTTTGAAATTTGCGTGCCAACTCAGTGAGACTGCAAACACAACGCAGCGACGTTCAGTTCCCAAAACACAAGATGTTCAACACGGTATGAGTAAAATTCATTTCTCAGGTATTAGTAGTCCTTTATCATATTCTGATGACAACATACCAATAACGAGAATTTGTAATAGATTTAACAGACCAGGCCAGAAAATCCTTGTGGGCGATAAACAGCGCTGACCCCATTGAGTCACGCCATAAGATCTCTCTAAATCAGGAGGTGAATCAAAGATACTAAGTGTGTGGTTGTGCGCAAACACGTGAACGGGATAGATTAAAGAATATATATTATTTATTTTATTACTTGGCATTCGATTTCAATTTTTGCTAATACGACACTAATTCACCTCATCTGTAGCTAATAATTGATGATTGAACAGAAGAAACTCTAGCTTGAATATCAAAATATTTTTCGTCAGTTAACCGCCGTCTATTAGTGTGTTTGAGAAATACGAAACAGAAGGCTCTGTTACACTGTTAATGGCAACCTGTTGCTGAATCTCAAGAAACCTTGCACGGAATACCGCAATATACTGAGCTAATAGCTGCCTCTTGATGTTATTTACCTGGACTGCTTTGCAAATGGGTCAAAAGATGTCGTTCAGATTACACCTTTTGATTGATAATTTTGAACAAGTGTGAAATAAAATAACACAAGGAGTCGAAGAGTCTAAAAAACCACAGTTGAATTCCTGAACTGGGGGCAAGCGATAACAAATCAAATCAGATCGACAGGTGACAATCACATAACTTGATTCTGAGCAGTGCCCGAACTGTTTTCCTGTCATTTAAGGGTAGGGCTTCCCTGATTACAGCCGATTTTAGAACAATCAGAATCAATGTGAGTAAATAATAGGGAGGGATAGAGAGGGGAATCTTTCAGTCCGTTCGAGGGGTTCAACTCTGTAAGCAACAACTCTCATACCAGCATGACTTTTATCTCCATCGTAAATGAACGTTTATAACAATGAAGGTGAAATGATAAAACAATAAGTACTCACGCATTGCGCTAGTGAAGCTCCAGTAAAAGACTATGAATAGTAGGGGGCCTGTCGGCAGTCTCATAGATGCCTATGACTGTGAGATCACGTGAACACGGTTTTGTTCCTCAGACAGAGTATAATCCACGAAAACGTTTGAATGTTGAGTGTAACTCAGACGAATTATTTCGAAGCTTTATTTCGGACGGAATCGTTCGACGACTTGATCGGTTCTTCCTGGATGAAGAGGCATATTTATACTGTTTTGCCGAATGGTTCGAAACGTATCCACATTTCATCCGGGTGACCTTGGGAACGTTTCCCAAACAGTGAACATGTGGGATGTACAAGGGTGGGGGCCGATGGAAGAGGAAAAAACTGGTGACTGATTAGTCTTTGGAGTAGCTAGTTTAGACACAAGCTTTGCTACCGCAGGCATCATTAGCGTATTAAATTTTTCTGTTGATTGGTCCGTCTGCACATGACGGCGAGTAACCTTGTCTCCCAACCGACCAATCAGAATTCAGAAACGGTATGGTCCAATGAGATTTCTGATTTGTTCGGGGGACAGCTTGGAAAGGTATCCAGATGGCAGAATTGCGTGGTGACCCATGGACTAAGGCAGAGAAAGTTAATGTCGTAAACAGTTTTATCTGGACGAAGAAAATTACGCCTAAATGACGGTGGAATTAGTTTTGTGTTTTCACCACGCTAACGAGTGATTCTGCTCACCATAAAATGGATTAAAGTTACGTCGTGAGTAGTTTCCACGTCACGAGGGCTTTCCCCAGTGTAGCTTTCGGTTAAAAACAGTTCTGAAAGTTATTTATTGGTCCGGAAGAGTATACTGCGAACTGTAGATAATGCTGGTAAGATACTCTACTGCAGCTGGGAGTGAGGTTACCAGGTCAGTGGAAGACGTACATCGTTAATAATGGCTTATTAACCACCACGACTAAGTCTTCATCAAAAAAGTTGTTGCATAAACTGAGTAGATGGGAAAAAGATAACCCTGAATGCTAGCACACAATTTACTGGTCACGCATAAATAAATGCCAATCAAATGAAATACAAAAATCTCACCAGATGCCCTGAAGGCAGAACACGGTCCATCGAGGATAAGCCGTTCTCTAGGTGCTTGCGATCGATTATCAAAGAATAAGTGCCCCAGTACTCACAAGGACTTTACTTACTAAGTTTATCGGATGTTTTATTCGCGACCTGGAACCATGGTGACTCAATGTGCCTCAATGTCTTCGACCACTCACCTGTCACTCCATGTGATGATAACCGCTGCGATCTCCTCCGTTCACTCGGAAACAACGAAGAGGTAACCTCTAGTTGATTCGTTTCGTTATCCTTTCGCTTATGAAATGTGAATCACCTAAAACCTCTCTAATATTTAATGGAAACGATGAAACTGAAAAGAATGGTTCGATGAAACCCAAGTTACCTCAATGTCTGTACCACTAGCTACAATTCATAGGTTCAATTTCGTCCTGCATACAAGACAATCCAGGGTTAAAAATCCGAGAAAATGCAAAGCAATGTTCTTGTTGTAAACTGTTGCCAAATTCTAGACTGTCCCACAAGCACGATGCTCGCTCCGTAGCTGGAGCATATCAAGCACCAGTGCGATCTATCAGAATCTAATTAAGATGCAGGTATCTCACATCCAGTATGGTATTGACTGATCTAGCCGGTGAGAGTCCATCAAAACAAAGGTGTTGGGACACACGCGGTTGAATAGGTAGCTTAAGCTGTTTTTGTTCGACCAAGTGAATATTTTTTTTTCAAGGTAGAGACAACATTTGTGTTTGTTGCTTAGGTTTGTAATGTCTGGATTGCAAGATGTTGGGCAAAATACACTAGCTGTCCGTGTTGCTGAACAGGTCGAGTTGAAGTTAACGAAGGACTTTGACGGGAACAGGTGCTCTGAGGAGTGGTCTTTAAGAACGGAACGAAGAGTGGAATCTCTCCTGGATCCGAATTCGGCGCAACATGTCACGATGCAACTCCAGACGACTGTGCAATCTTCCAGGAAGGATTTTTTAGTAACTACTATTTAGCAGTCTTGTACTGAGTTTAACCCCCACTGAAAATAAAGTCCTACTCATCCCGGACACCTCTGATTTTGAGTAGGAGATCAGGTTTGCTCTTTGAAGCGATGTGCCCGTAGATGCCAGTGTGGTTGTGTTGACATCGTGCTTGGGGGCCTCATCCCCCCCATTGTGACCTCAACTCACAGCTAGCCCCATATTAATATAAACGTCGTAAGCTTAAACAGAAATCAACCAAAGAAAAAACTGGTGATATATTTTTTACAAGAAACTAAATTGTTGCTATTTGAAAATCGACTTTCTTCTGAGCTCCAATTGGTTCCAATTAAAAAACAGTTGCATTTTGTAACACAAATTTTCCAGACATCTCCAAATTATCATTCAGATGGAAATAAATGCACCTGAATTCCACCTCAGCTTCTACCTGGTGTATTCTGCTTCTAAACACCTGATGATCGCTACCTTGTGTCCGCACCGAGATGGCACCGTAGCCAGCAAGAACCTCCGGCAGTGTTGACGGAGGAACCGATAAATTCTGTCCTGAAAATACTGTACACCGGTTTATGCAAAACATGAAAGTTAATTTTTATCAGGATAACGAATGGAATATACCGTTGCACCGCAACAAGTAAATCCAATCTATGTTGATAATCTGGGAATCACGGTACACCTGTTTCATCCTTATTGGAGAACATTAGGAGTGTGAATCTCACGAAACTCCAGAAAGTCTGGAACTCACGAATTCCCGGCCACCAGTTTAGATGCATGATTTTTAGGCTACTGGCAGTGTGATTGGCTGATATTCGGACAAGTGTAAGCTGGTAATCTGCAAGCACCATGATCATATTCTTTGAAAAATACACCCTACAGCAGAGTGGCATCTTATGACAGCAACAGTCTTTGAGACATATATTCTGATGGTTCGACTCAAAGTGGTCTTCGCTGAGGAAACGCCCATCTTTTGAGCTACCTCAACTGGGAATTGCTCCATAATAGAGTAAATCTATCCTTGTCCAAAAGATCACTTTTAGTAAGACGGTCTTTAAGAAGAGAAAACTTTATGTCACGAGACACCTTCTGCTATAATCATTTTCTAACGTTTCTTTGAAATCCGCTTGGGATCCCTTATTTATGAAGCATTTGTGGCCGTCGCGCGAATTCAAACTGACACAGATAAGATGGACTTGCGTATTCACTGCAGCTATCCACTTTTGTCATTTAACTGAAGCAGTTGACTGACAAGGTGGTTCTTATTCGATGGAGAACCAGAGCGTGAACCAAACCGCACCTGAACCATGATCTTTGACCCAGGTGGAAACATCCACTGTATACACATGGACACTTGTTGAAAATCATCAGTTAGTTCGAGTGCAGACAGAGTGACGAATGTTCCGGATTCGTCTCCAAGGAAATGCTCGCCTGATTGCGTTCCAACGCACAGTGTGTCGGTTTTATTGATCGGTTTCCACAAACGATCAGCAAACCTTCAAGAACCCGAAATCACCTTTTCCTGAACTGGCGACAGCTACCTGGAAACCAACCAGAAGAAATTAAGGTGTGTTGCACTAGTCAAACCGACGCGTGCCTTTTGCTCACATCAAAGTTGACTGGGTGTAGCAACAGTTGGGACGGAGTGAACTGCACCATGCAGTCCGTGGCGAACAGATTATTTTGACCCGTATAAAAAAACGTCCACAGTCGCCATAAACTCAGTTTCCACTTAAACGATGCCATAAACACACAATCGCCCATTCGGCCAGACATGACGCACTGCGTCGGACAATTGTATCGAAGCAGCAAATGTGAAAGAACGCCTAAAATGGTCATACAGAATTACGTAAACGCGGTTTTTCCAACCAAGCAATGGCGTATTCTGACAGCCCGATAAAACACGCCCCACCGTTGACGGTTGTGCCGCTGATTATTAGGTGGTTCACCCGCATCTACCAGTCCGTGTTCTGCCAAATTTGTTCACACTACCCTCTAGATGCTGGCTGGCTGGTTTTGTCGTTTCTGCTGGTGTGGCCAGTGCTGGTGGTGGCCTGGTGCTGGTGCGTGCTTGTGTCCGTGTTGGTCCGACGGATGTGGTTGTATGTGGTTGATGCATGTTGGCACACGTTTCCACGCATGCGCTACATGTGCAAATGTGAGTCGTGTGTCTGTGATGTTGCACGCGTTTTTAGTTCTAATCTTGTTGCTGGATGTGGCACCTGGTCAGTTTTTCAGCGGAGAGTGGCGACTGTGTGGGCCCATCACTGACACCGGGACGTAAACCGGTGATGGATCATGTTGTGAGCGGCACAATCTGTCAAGACTGGTGCAGTGCATAGTGCTGTACACTATGCTGATGCTTGCGCTGGTGTTCCGGTTGTTGTGATGTCAGCGCAAGCATGAGTACCTTGATGCTGGTATGGACAAGATTGTCTGTGTTTTGCGGGTGTGCCGGTACAACCACATGTTGAAGTCTGGATGATGTTTATGTCAGTGCCGTTGTTTTTGTTGGTGATTGTGATCGTGACAGACATGGTTATTGTTGGTGGCATTCTAGATGTTCTGGATGGTTCGGACCAGGTGCGTCGGGTTCGCGTGACTGTCATCGCTCGGATACGTTCATGCTCGGTGTCATGCACCACTCGTAGTACTGGTGGAGTCTCTGCTGGCGCGGTTTCTGCTTCCGGTCATGTGTGATTTCATAAATTAAGTGGTACGTGGAACGATTGGAGTGGAAAGTGTGCATACGGAGCTGTTGCTGTTTGTTCCTAGACTTCTGCTCGCTCAAACTGTTTCAGCAATGCAGACATTTCTGCATGTCCGTAGCATAGTTCACAGTAGGCGCCATAATTCACGATTGTGGCCTTCTTCACGTCAGTTATGACGTTTCTGCCTGTTGACGGGAAACTTGCACGGTCACTGACCTGCATAATTTTACCAGTCAGTAAATATATGGCCTGAAGTACCATTTAAACCATGGTTGCTTACGGACTAGCCAGTCTGTATGCATTCACGGCTGTTGGTATGTCCACTGTGATGTACAACCTGGTTGTAAACGTTCTATCACCAGTCTGGGCGACAGTGTCAGTATTCTGAATGGAAGTGTGTGGGTGTTGCGTTTTTATAGATATACACAGCGTCTACTCACGGAAACCAGCCTTGTCTTACCACCAGTCACTGTCGGCTTACCGGTTGACCTGTCTCTTGATGGGTTGATGCTTGAGTGGCCTTCGAACTTGACCGTATCATTCTTCGTCCCGTGAATCATGTTGATTCCCTTCCACAAGGAGTCCTATTCAATGGCACGTTGGCCCACGGCCTAGTCTAAAGCAATGCCATGACTGAGTTGGCTGCATCTAGCCTTAACAGGATCGACCTTAATATTTGCAACTGAAGAGAACATTTGTAGCTCAGGTTCGGATGGTTTGCGTTTGCTTAATCATCAATCTGAGCAGTTTGCTTGAAACTTTTCATTACTGGTCAAGGTCATTGCGTTGTGAGTGGAAGCGTGCTGGAGTTGGAAGTGCGAGACTGTTGCGCGTGCACGGGTTGGTGCAGAGTCTAGCTCACAAATCGACCTTGAGCGATCATTGGTTGTTTCGGTGGGCACTCCTATTGGCTCGTTGTTTGACCCACCTTCCGTTTGGTAGACGTGCGGGTGTCCTTGAGACTTGATCTATCCAATCTGATACCGCGACCGTTTGTTTTCTCAGTGAGTCCCGTTTCTCAGTCCAATGGTCTGGTGGTCTGAATGCTAGCTCCTAACGCTACATAGAGTCAACCTCGAAGCGCCGGATGATTAAATCCCTTGTACGCCATAGTGCTTCCAGGAATACCCCCTCGTAACGCGTCCATTAGCGTTTCACAATCTCCATGTTTTCAAATTATACCTCCATCCTTTCTGAGTTTCATTCATGGAAATAAGAGATGGTGGACCATATATTTTGGAAGATACAATTTTCCTTTACCCGCGTAGAGAGTTTTTTTTCAATCTGTCCAATATAGTATTTGTTGAATTCCGTGAAGTTGCTTGAGTACACAGCATAGTTTTTTCAATCCTTGTCGGTCTTGTAATCAGATTCCTAAATGTAATTCAGTTCAACTAAATTTAATTAAGTGGAGAAACCATTCTTTATCAATCGAGCTGACGTAGGACGTTTTGAAGCAAAGAGGGATGCTGTTTTGGTGCGGCGGTGCGCGCGTTTTAGTGTAGACACTGCTAATAGCACCTGACCTGTTTAACCTCGACGAGAATCCCCTCGATTTTCACTACGTTCCACTGACGATGTGTTCGCAACTAAATCGCTCAACTCAGTAGGATTGACTTTTAGTTCCAAACTGTCTACTGTGAATACAAATCAAGCAAATATCCTGCCTTCACAAAAGTATGGATGACTTTGTCACCAAAATTCCATCTCAAACCGTGCATAAAACCTGATTCTACGTAGCGCATAATTCAGCGTGTGAAGAGGCACCTCAATGACCGGAGCCGCATGATCTTTGGAGAGTCATTCCACAGAAAAGCTTGTCACCGCGCACTGAATTCGATACTTTCTAGGTAGCGTAAATACTCTTTGTGGCCGTTCATCCGCTAACCTATTGATGGGGACTTCGAACGGTAAATGGGAAAAGTAGTAAGCTAAATTATGTCACTTCTTAATTTATTTTTCAAGCGGACGAAAAAATCCGAGATAAATCTTTCTACTTAGAAATAAACACGGTTATGTTAGCAGTGGGAGCAACTACTGTCGGAACCAGTAAGTGAAGAAGGATTTCCGTTGCTGCAAGCTCCATAAACAGACGTGGGCGAATACGCCGAGGAATAGAATTCTGCGACTATCCAACTTTAAGTTACCAACTCCCAGAGCAGGCAACAGATGTCGAGTTTTCGTGTCATGACACACTACTCACAGGGCTGCTAATACCAATGTGTTCTATCAAAGCGTGTTTTTTCCGAGGTTGCATACGATTTTGCTGTTCAATCAAGACACAAAGTAAACGGATGCTCAGAGGCTAGGCCTACTTAGAGCGCTAAAAGTGTCAGGTAACCTTGTGAATTTTGTATTGTGTGGCACATTCAACTAAAGCATATCCCCCGTGAGCCAAATTTGGTTTCCAATGAACATAGTTCCTCCGTGTTGCGTTTTGTAAGAAAGCCTCAACAAATCCACGTGACTTACAATCTTCACCCGGAAGTAGATGGCGACAAAATTTCCAAGAGAAGAGCCAGTCGAAGCTAGTCGAACTGCTAATTGGTTGTCGATCGCGTAGCTTGCTTGACAAAACCACACAGGAAGTAGTAATTAGAAGTGAGAGAGCCAACTCTGTAATATGCGCAGTTAATTCTCCGGTTGACACATGCATATCGTAGGCTCATACATTTACAGTCTTTCTAATACTCCGTCACTGTTGCTTAGAGTTCATACTGTTCGGCGCCTACCCGAGATGAAGAACCGTGAGGACAGTTCACCGCTGCATGATACACTGCAATGGAACGAACCGGTCGTGGGAATTTCATCCACTGATCAAACTCCGGTGAGATACGTTTGTTGCTGTATTCTTAGCCGATGTACTAACACAACGCGACAGATCTAGTTTCTGGAGAGGCTAAAGGGATGATGATGATGATGATGATGATGATGATGATGATGATGATGATGATGATGATGATGATGATGATGATGATGATGATGATGATGGAATTGTCGAGTAGACTTTGAGAGCTTGTACAGTCTCCATGCTATATATTTCGTGGCTCCGCAATCGAGCGTAGATCGAGGGCAAGGTTCGGTCAACCCAAAGGCTTTGCGAGACGCAAGAGTAACTGTCTGTTGGCGTGCGAGGCACGGAACAGTGCGCTGTCCTTGATTCACATAGGTTTGGTAGGCAGTCAATGGACTTATTGCTGAGCAACGTTTCGCTTCACTCAGACCAAATAAGGCATTCAGAGAACTAAAAAAATAATCGTTCAGCTGTAACAACCTTCCAGCGCCTAGCGGCTACCCGAAGGAAAGGAAGCACGAGGGCTGTGATACTTTCAGGTTGCCCAATCCTAGACAGGGGAAGTCGAGTGGCAGAGGTCGGGTTCGAACCACGGACCTTCCGGTTCGGAACTTCGCATTCTAACCACTTGAGCCAGCCCGCTCCCATTTATTCATTTTACGACCTGCCGACTTGACCAATGCTGCATGTCAATCAGGAGTTCTTGTTTGTAGGTTAGCGAGCATGACTAACATACACGGTAGATCGTTTAGATGCGATTGTATTCAGTATGAATTCGGAATTAGGAGTCTCGTCTTAGATCCACCAAATGGTCAACAAACCTCCCTGAAACGATTGCTACACTTCCAGTGGATTGTCAACTGACTGTTTGATTCCGCCATTCAGTGGCGCTTTGTCAGTCACTCTCTTGAGCCCTACTGAATAGCCACCAGAGACCACCATTTTGAGCTCAGGACTGTCGTCAATCCCCATATACTTGCCCAGTTCTGTGTTATTGGGGTGACGTCACAAAACAGCGTACTTGACCACGTTTGTTCGTTACGTGTTGCGCCTAACGAAACTGTATAAAATCGTTCCATTTAGCCATCTGTGTAACCACTTCTGTGTTGTACAGTTGGGCAGGGGAGCTGCATCCGTCTCTCACCGAAGAGTCGCGCAAAGAAGCGTACAACTTTTGGGCAAATTTTTCCATCCAAACCCGTCGTAATTATCTGTTTGGCGGCGCGGATGATTGGATAGGTGTGAACTTGTTTTGAGGACCCCCCCCCTGAAACGGAAATGAACTGCCTTCCTTTCCATTTGTAAGCCCGGACCGCAGACTGCCCGTCCATGTATTACATGGTGGGGAATATGACGCGACTTTAGAAAGGAGCTGTGCTCAGTTAGGACTGGGGTGTAATGTTCACTAGATCAGGGCCAAATAAACTGCACAACGACCAATTTTCTCCGTACATCAAGTCCATGGATGCACCGTTTAAGACATATACAGTAACGCAACCACCATAACCTGCGTCATAAAAACATCTATTCCGACTGCGTGCGCCCCTAACTGACGTTCTATCCACCTAACCTTCTGAATCAATATTGTTTAATCAGGCAACTTTAATTAAACTGAGGAAACTATGGTTCATCCGGGTTCTGAGGACTGGTTAATCCCTGAAAGCTTGAATATACTGGCGGCGATAAATTTCAGCTTTGTAGATTTCCAAAAATAACTCAAAATCCGTGTAACTTTCCGTAGTGTTTTAATTACAACTTGTTCGTCATTTATGATTGGTTGTTATTTTAAGAACAAACTGAACAAACTGAACTTAAGCCGCGCTAATTAAAATCTCCACCATTCGACGTAATGACATTTCGAAAACCATCAAGAAGTCCGCACGTACATCACGGTTGCTTCCCTAGAAAAAAGCACTCCTCGAATGATTGCCCAAAAACTCATCGAGATTTTGCATTCTCATCCTTATTTTACGAAGTAACAAGAATTCTACATTGTTCTGTTTGAGGCTGTAGAAAAAATCAATGATGTCACCGGAAAGAGAGGATACATACGAGTGGATCATGTCAGATAATTTTAGCATCGTTTGTTGGTGTGAAGCGGACGGGCAACAAAGGAGCTGAAGATCCAACTTAGATTTTCGTAAGCCATATTAATCTACCCCTAATCGATTTTTGGTCACAACTAGCTACTGTAACCTTGTCGACGGTTATTGCGTACATAGCGCCGAGGATGACTATGAAAGTACATATTTTTAATTATTGTATCACATGTGTATCATGAAGCTGAAAAAAAACAAAAGGGCACTTGGTTTCCTCATTTCTGCTCCTATTGTGCACAACATGATTTCGCGTTTTGCCGTTTCTGTTTTGTGCTTATACCTCCTTTCGGGTTCTACCTGAACGTAAGCTGCCCTCTGACCTGATCATCGCACGTCTAGTTTCAAACACAAATTTGGGTTTGTCATCTTGTGGTCACTCCGTCTTGAGTCAGTGTCTTCTTATTCGTACAGGATCCAATTTGGAGTTAGCGATTTCAGAACCGGTTTATAGAAGCCTGTATTATCGCATGGTTTGAGCTTTGTAGAACTTTATTGTTTTATTACTGTATTTGAAACGGCTTGACTTTTGGAGTTTGTGTGTAATTCAACGTGGTTCACCTAATTGCAGAAGAATTTTCGAAGAATTCGAGACACAACTAGCAGACGTCGAATGAATGCCACGAGCCAAATCTTGACAATGCAGAGAGGTGAAGTCAATGCAGAGATTCTGTTTCACTACGAATGACGGATCGATTCGCCATCAGTGTGAGCCAAACACCAGCCGGAGCCGTCATTCAGACTGCGGCAAAAGTCAAACTCGTTTCGCGTGTACATGTTCAACTGTTTTGTGTACAGACTAGCCCCCCTGAGATGAATAAAATCGAAAAAATGGACCCCTGTTGAACCAAATGCACCTTTCTGTCGGAAATCCGTAATAGAATTAAAGAGAACTCACTTTCGGATCCTACGAGCGATTGACTACCTCCTTAGGAGAGAGAGGGAGGAGGAGGGAGGGGTAAAAAGCCCTCCACTGGAAGTCATAGCTTACTTTCACGTTTATGTTCACAGCTCCGTTTCTACTTCCCGCATCCTGGGCCATATTGCGTCGGCTTAGTGTCAACCTTAGAGGTCTCTTCTGCGACTCGTATTGGATGGGGATTATAACAAAGGAAAGCAAACGTTCATAAAGGAAACTACTCACAAGGTTGCTGAAAACTCTTCGACAGCCCACGACCGGTTTCGCCCTTCTTGGGGCTCATCATCTTTATCGGCTTCTAGAAAACATGTACACACCTTTTTGTGATATGTATTGATATTATCATAGTATCATAGCTAAATAAGAACTAAAGAATAAACTGGTCCTCAAACCCGGACAATTTTTTTCCGGATACACATAAATCAAACCACCAAACACCTGAATATCGTTCGTCTTAGACGGATTAGACTAGGTTTCAGCACAGAACACTTTTGATGGAAAACATTTTGTGTCCGGTCTAGATCGATTTCCTGGCATCCTTGATCAGCATAACTGCTTCAGAGTGCACACTGAGTCTGTACTTTGAATTCACTAATGTATGCCAATAAAACAATGCACTATTTCTGCAGTATAACTCTGAGTTCATCACTAGTTAAACAAACGGAATGGACACATGGATGAGGGTGACATTGATGTTATGTTTCCGTGAAGATGTTGGGGAACACCGCAGAAAGAGGTCCACCCAAATTTATGGATGGTTTGTTCTCTCCTCTCACTAGAACTGGCCTCATGACTTCAAGTAGATATTGACAACCAGCGTTGACTACCTTGTATTTCCGAACAAACTGCCAACATCGTAGAACTTGCGCAAGCTTCAGACGGAGTGACGGGACTGTGGAGTTCTGACATGGCAAACCTCAGGTAATCAGTCAGAGGCACCAAAGCTAGCATTTTTGGCCACCTCCGTATTGAAGCTTTTCACGAGTTATTTGAGTTAGCTAAGACACAGCGGTATGCTCAAAACGTGTACCCTAAACCTTCGCTTCTATGACATCGGGGTTTCATAACACGGGCATAGCACAGAATTCTCTCTGGGATTTGTGAAAACAAACAAACCCTTTGCACAAAAGTGTCTGATAGTGCGTGAGGTTAACAACAGCGTTTTTGCGCTTTTTTGACATTAGTTGTGTGTTCAGATCAATCCATCTAAGAATCCCGCGTGCACTGAAGTGTTGCAACTTCAGATAACTCGTGTATCAGTGAAGGCAAGTGATGGCCGATAGGAAACCTTTTAGGAAAGCGGAGAATACATGAGGGGTGAAAGTTCTCATCCTGCAACGCTCTAACCAGTTCATCGATAGTAGACTGTGGCGTAGTATTTCGCAAAAAGAACACATCTGGCCATTTGTTGAATGAATCCCCCAGAGTGAGATATGACTGACCATTGGTTGGACCTGCATAATCCAAGTGAATTCTTTCCCATGGTTTCTTGCTTTTCGGCCATTATTGTTCTAGACAGTTTGGAAGTGACTCTGCCGTCATTTCACAAGGTTCATCCACATTCTGCGGGTTGATTAGCCCTTCAACGGAAATCCTGTCTCTGTCTTGTGTTTCTGCTGGCGAAAGCAAGTCTTTGGCGTCAACATCCAGCTTGTCTAGCTTGCCTGAAGTCACCTGGTGGGCTCCAACGTGGCCTTCTTCGTACGAGTGGTATTCCTCGTTTTCTATAGAGGAAAATGTTGGTAGCTCAGGTATCGTAGATGGTGGTCGTTGGCTTGTTCACTGAGCTAGGCAATTCGGTTGCAATCAAATCACTAAAGCTTTTCATCTTGGTCAGCCGCTTGTGTAAGTTCATTGGCACTGAATTAAACAAAACTTTTCGGGTTCGATATGAAGGTAAGAATTGAGGGCAAGGTAGTAAGATGCCCACTTAACGCCATATCATATCCCTCATCCTACTTGTTAGGGTACTTGACAGCATGGTTCTTAGGACATTCAGTGCACTATTCATTCGGCACATAGAAACGCCTACACGGACGTGGACTCAAGTTGGATCACAGAATTAAGATAAAAAATTTTATGGGATCCACCGAATATCCCAAGAAATGGAACTTAGAGACGAGCCGTTGGTTCACCCGTCACTTTAGAAAAATCGATATATTCAAGTAGTATGTAGTCAGTCACTGCTTAAATGCAGCAACACGCATTCAACTGCGCAGTGGTAAGTGGGGAAAAGTTCACCAAAACCTCCACCAACCATATCGACAGTGTAATTTTGTCCTGCTATCTTGACTAATTAACTTCACCGGGAAAGCGCGCAAGACAAATGGTCAAAAGTCGATAATGACATCATTCCTTACCTTTTGATGGCAATTATTTGCAGACTACTGGAAGGGGAAAGCATCACGCTAAGAAGCTAGCATTTTGTGTACAAAGCGCAACTGGAAGCAGTCTAGTTTTCTTGAATTTATTAAACTCTCTGTCGCTGAAGTCTGAGCTCATTAGCATAGAGCTATGGAGAAATACACTCATTTGCAAATCAATTCGGTTTTCACGAGACGCACAACTGAATCTCCCGTTTATGATATTCTGCAACTGAATGTGCTGCACACAGACAGCCTCATGATTCAGTTGGCACGATATTCGAGATATCGCAGTATATTTTCTTTTCGAAGAGTTTTCAGCAACCTTGTGAGTAGTTTCCTTCATGAAGAAGAGCTTTAGGTTTGAACTTGGACTGATTTAGACAACTTCACTTGAAATAATGTACCGTAGATTCGTCGTATGCTACTAAAAAGGCCTAGAAAGGACAAATGATTGAAAATTTGAACATTGAAACATTTTCAGCAAACAAAAAACAGTACCGATAGAACAATACCATAGAACACTTGTTAGACATACATCCTGTGGCGAGTTGTGTTTATTCCTAATCAGTCAATCATTCTCAAGGTTAACCATGAACAGTGTTCGGTCCTTTCTTGCATCAATAGCGAAGTTATCGATCAACGACTGATCGATATGAGGTATGACGCGTTTAAAGGCTTGGCATGGGCTTGACCACGCTTAGATAGTGACCTCAAAATACTAAGGACCGAGGTTCGCGAGACTGGTGAGAAGACTTTACCATATTTATCTACGGCTTTCTAGCTGAGTCAAGGGGCCTTGTATAGTGAGATGCTAAGACGAATAGTCCTCTTAGGCCGAGAAGGAGACCTCACCTTGGCGTTTCTTTTGTCCCAAGGCTACACAAAGCCTTTAGATTGGATTCTGGGGTGAACCACGACCATGTTCAAAAGGGGATGAACTGGTCATCAACAATTCAGAAGCAATCTAGAATTTCGAATGGAATCATTTGGCTTTCTGTGAACCAGCAGGTTTACATTGAGTAGCGTTGAAGGAATTTTGTGCCACTCAAATGAATTTTGAAAAGAAAGGCCAGATGTGAGTGACCACTTCCATAGTGGTTGGGGGGATTTCCACAAATTTAGAACTCGTTCGGTTCAGATGGACCATTAATTCACTCACAAGGACACAGAATGCTCTCGAACTCCCTTCACTTTGAGGAAAAACCGGGATTCAGGATCCAGGTTACGTTGTCAGCTTGTGATTTGTGATTTATGACACCGGTGTATGGATTTCACTGGCAACGATTGATATGATCGAGAACGCCCAAGGTTGATCGGCCAGGTTAGTTTATGTGGCTAGTCATTTATTCACACACCGAGTGGATCAAGGTCAACCATCCTTCAGGAACAGCGGAAATTGAAACCTAATCAAAGCTGTGTTTTAGGTCGTTGCGATCTTCGGCTGTCAGTTTGTTTTGATCATCTGTCCACAATGTTTACAGTAACATGCCACACCTCTCGGGCACACCTCTTGCGATACATCAAATTCAGTGATTCGGTTCCCTACACAATAAAATTCACTGCCTTATTAAAGTTAAAGGTTCCGGGCAATTTAACTCAGTAAAGTACATTTCTTTTTTGTGCACTCTATTTACGAGTAAGATGAACAATTCAAATTAAACAATGACAAATAACTGAGAAAAATACGGTTAGATGATTTCAAACCTCATGAGAATAAGTGGTAAAAATCAAACCCGGATTTAGCTGGATCTCTTAATTCACTTTTTGACAGCGTCTCGTTCTTCATTGAGGTCGTTTTATAAAACTTCCAAAGTATGGAAATATTTGTCGCACTGAGAGTTTCATTTTATGGGGTGATCACTGCAGTAAGACTGCCTGTTGCATCTTGAGAGAAGATTCAAGCGATTTCCTGTGTTGCGCTTTCGAGATGATTTGATTGACAATGTATTTCAAGACGAATGACAATCGCACCCATCTGGCCGTCTCAAGATATTGTACAAGAAGGTCGGCTTATCATACGTCCTCTGTAATAGCAGCTTTCACAGAAAATACGTGCTATAGTGTATATGATATCTTTTATTGAAACACCAAGGCATCTCTCGTGCAACCGATTCGCTGAAAGGATGTTTCGAACTAGGAGCTTGCTTGAATCTTCCTCTCCTATCAACTGTCCTGCAGACTCTCTAGATAATCGATCGGGGATGAGCGAAAAACTCACCAAAAGTGTAAGTTTCCGAAAGATGATGAAACACAGTGGGATGCGACTGACCTTAAATTCAACCGACTTAGCACAATATTTATCCAGGTGGCGGAAGGTGTCCTAATTTGGAGCGGCTGTTAGGAAAGAATTCATTATGCCTTGATTTCGCCTTTCGCAGTCAGTCAAGCCGAACAGCGAGAAAAAATTTAGGAACGAGTGTACAGGAGCAAAAAGCATGCAGCAATAAAACCGTACAAAACAAGAAAAACCCATCCTTCGTTAACCCTGGCTCGGATAGCTTAGGCTGACTCTGACATCTTATCTGTTCTCACCGGAATACACTACTCATAAGGTTGCTGAAAACGTTTGAACAGTTTATTACTAATTTCTTCCTTCTATGCGCTCATCAAGTGGGCGCAGTCTCCGAATTCGGGTCAAGTTTATTTTCCAAACCAATTCTTCACCACTTCTACGCATTTCACGGAAAGCATTCACTTGGAAGTTACATGGTATTAGCCGCGTATCCAACCAAGTCTCAGTGTGTATTACACATCTTCTTGTTGGCACAGTTATTCGCCCTTTGATTTCCTTCATCCGAAGCCGTCTGAGGGGTGCCTCTGAAATGGATGAGTGCTACCAGTTTGGCCGCCTCTAGAAGCACATGTCAGCTGTTGATCTGCCCCACAGATCCTTTTGGTAGCGCGACATTCTAAGTGATGGAGGCGGTGAAGCTAAACATTCAGAACTGCATTCAATTCGTAAGTATTCGCCACGTAGCGTCCATTTCATTGTCGCCGAACACGAGTGTCCATCAGTACGGACCCCTGACATTGGTCAAACATTCCTTAGACATTCTCCCCCTTTCCTCTATCAGCTTTCCTTTCTAGCCATTCTGTTTATTCGATTTTGAGAGAAATGCTGGGATGGGGAATATATGGATATCTTTCCTGTAGGCTTGCTCACGTGGTTCGACATTTCAGGTAATCCAAGTATCTTGTTTTCATTTCAGTTTAGTTCCTCGGCTCCCAAATGGTCGTTTACCGAGGACAAAGATACTAAGCAAATGAGAGCCATGTGTTCGGGTGATAGTTCAAACGGCGCATAGGCCAAGTATGACTGAAAGCGATTGTTATGCAGGGGAGACGATAGCTTTCATGCAAGACCGCCGTTGACCGCGTGATATTGCCATGTCTGTCAAAGTCACTAGTCATTGGTTTGCCTCGTCCCACGGTTCCATCAGGGGGGCACAGCAGTTACCAATACAGCTTATTGCCAAGTCATGGGCTGACCGCTTATCGGTCGCCCTCAGTGTCAAAGTCACTAGTCATTGGTTTGCCTCTTCCCACGGTTCCATCAGGGGGGGGGGGCACAGCAGTTACCAATACAGCTCATTGCCAAGTCATGGGCCGACCGCTTATCGGTCACCCTCACCCGATAAAGAGCTGGGCGTAGCCTGTGATCAGCTGATCCATCGAGGAAAGTAGGTGCCAAGTCATGGGCTGACCGCTTATCGGTCGCCCTCAGCCGATAAAGAGCTGGGCGTAACCTGTGATCAGCTGATCCATCGAGGGAAAGTAGGCTTTCTAGGAGACCATCGGGTGTATCACACCATATTACTGAGTTTATATTTCTACCAGACCCATGCAATACTTCGCAGGCACCAATGGCCAAACAATGAAAGTTTCAGAGGACCTTCCACACGCAGCGGCCACGTCTCATAAGGTAGAGCAGATCGAACCTCGGCAATGTACATTCTACTCTTGACAGTCAAGCTGACGTCACGTCAGTGCCTTAAACGTCGGAGGTGGGCAATCACTGCCCTTCATTTCCCAATTCCGGAGGTACGTTCGTCAACAACTAAACTCACTTTGTCTCCCTGGTGCGTTATATATCGATTAAGTCCATTTGGATAGAAAAAAACTAAATAAGCAATCTAAGTACAGAAAACATAAACACATACAAGACATGATTCCGCAAGTCCTTGATTGCCATTTGAGTGCACTGAATATTGAATAACGTCATACAAATAAATTTGTACTTTAAAGTATTTTGCCACTTTTCAGCTGTTTGCGTGAATTCAACAAAAGTCCTGAGGTTGATGCCCGTAGGTTGCCCAGAAGACAACTCGTTTACACAAAAGTAGAAGACAAATATTATTGAAGGTTCGATCAAACTTGAGGAAAAATTGCCGCCGAAAGTATAACTACTTGAAACAGACGTTTTTTGACATCAAATCTAGTATTCTAACATGTACGCAAAATCCGGAAAACTGAAGGTAATGTTCGGAACGAATCAATTAAATTCGAGTGGACACCAGTGTTCATGAAGACAAAATTGTGTGGTTAGCTGAAGATAGGTTAAAAACCTGATCATTTGGAATAAGATTGAAATATACAGTTCCATTGCTCCGTGAGCGTTCTGGCTTTTTTCACTTCATCGAATGGATCAGCTTAAAGGGTGACTAATTTTTTATCGTCCCTTATGATTTCTCATAGGCGCTACCAGTTAAGAATGAGTAGATATGTCCGCGTGAAATAATACAAATACTTGTCTATCAAGGTGATCATCATAGGCCAAATGTTCCTTCTATGTAACCATCCGGTTGCATTACTGACGTTCTCTATACTACTTTGAGTAGTGTAGACAGAAGGGAATATTCGTCAAACAGGAATAGGCAGTCTAGCGAAAAACTGAAATACCCTAAATAACTCATGATGAAATTCTTGCGTTCATCTGGCTTAACACAAACGCAAGAAAAGATCAGTGATGAATTGCTAAAATTTATTATCACTGATGGCCATAACTTGTCCAATTCCACAAGATATCCAGAAACTTTGAACCAACACAGGTAAATGAGTAATTATGTTGGATTTATTCTTTCCAGCACGTATCATACAACAGGACATTTATTTGTTCTTTGGTCTGGCTTTGAGTTTCTATCGAACGGTTGGACTCAATAGCCATCATCAGAATTGATGAGTAGAAGTCGCGTCAAGCCAGTGAAGCAGAACCTACAGTGATCAGATCAAAACATTGTTGGAAACTAAAGACAAAGTCGATATGAGGGTATATCTCTGATTGTAGGAGCATATTAACCCGCATCTTCCCACTTAAACATCCTCAAAGCACGCTGCAACAATCAGATGATCTCTGTTACCCACTACCGATAAGGTTCACTCTTCATTACTCAACCGAAATTGTCCGTGCGAGGACCAAACTCCCGGGAATCATGCAGAATCGCCTACGATGATGTCGATGCATGCTCTTTTTGTTTCTAGAAGGCACTTTTAACTGTTGATCAGGCCAAAAGGCTCATAGGCCTTTAATTCTTTTTGTCGTTCTCAAAATCCTAAGTCCGTTGTCTTCTTAGTTATCTATGAAAATCGCCCGTCCAATTCGCGCGCACTTGGTTTAGAGACACTACCCTCCTGCAGAATGCTGAAACGCATTCCTTCTCAAATATGTACGAACCAGTCAAAAAAGACCATCCCTGAAAAAGGCATGACGCGTTTTCCGTCATGCCGACCTGTTTGGGGAACTGCCGCGCACGAGAATACTTGAGTTTACAGATGCGTTCACCAGACGCATACAAACTAGTAATGCTCAGGTTGACTACCACTCGGAAAATCAAAGATATTCCAGCTAGGAAGTGTAGAGTTTGTTTCAAACTTCCAAGAGAATTAATTCGACCGTCAAATCTGGCATGATCTGCTCCGAAATTCTGAATGAGAGGGAGATCCATGCACCTGGAACTCCTAGTGTTTGAAACTGTATATTAACGTACTCATGGCTGATAAGTTCGTTGATCCGTTTTATCAATATACTGTAAACCAAATCCGGTTTAAGGAGAACATAAGGTTGACGGAAACTTGGGGACTGCGCCTACCTGATGAGTCCCAAAAACGCAAAACCATTTGTGGGCTATCGAAAAGTTTTCAGCAACCTTGTGAGTAGTTTCCTTTATAAAAATGCACAATACGCTGTCTTAACTAAGTTAACTGAGAGTCCCCACAGCCAGAAAATGCCCATAGTGAACAAGACTCTCATTTCATAAAGGAAACTACCCACAAGGTTGCAGAAAACTCTTCCACAGCCCATGACCGGTTTCGCCCTTCTTGGGACTCATCAGGTAGATGCAGTCCTTGAGTTTCCGCCAACCTCATGTTTCAGAGAAGTACACTCTTTTGCAAATCAGTTTGGTTGACGGGAACTCGGGGACTGCGCCTACCTGATGAGCCCCAAGAATGGCGAAACCGGTCGTGGGCTATCGAAAAGTTTTCAGCAACCTTGTGAGTAGTTTCCCTCATCAAGTCAGATACTGTTCACTGAACACCATTGTGCCGCCACAAGCGCTACACTATGGCCCGTCAAGTCTTTTCAGTGAATTCCCATGACCAGAGGTTGGTGCAGTTCCGGCTTTCGAACTCATCGAATTCCTAGCGAGGTTTGCTTCTGAATGTGAGAAGACGCGTTTACAACACTCTATCACAACGCAAACACAGCCGTGGAAGACGATACAACAGTGAACACTAATCACGCGTGCAAGCCACAGAACAGACAACATGATGAGTGTTCTCACTATCTACGATTACAACTCAGTCGAACCAAACTGAAGTCTCAACTAACAGAAGCTGGATAATGGCACGGAGAGATGTGGGACAAGAGACAGAGAGAACGATTGGTCTGGTGCTTTTTTTACTTCATTAAAACTAGATAAAAATAAATATCAGGGCATCTGGTACGCAGAACGACAACAGTTACAGTAACAACAATAGCCACAAGAAAAAACAAGACCATTTACGACCAAAAAAATATGGCATACCAAAGAGAGAAATGACATGATTAGAGAACGCCATTCGTGTTCTCCCCCACAAAGTGCATGCACAAAAATACCTGTTGGACAGAAGGGATATCTGCAAAGTTTTTTCATCGATTTTGTAGCCCGTAATTGGGGATATCGACCCATCAGAAGGTAAAAATGAACCTTTGTTTTGAGCAATGTTACTACTTGGTTGGATGGCCGTCATAAGTCAATGCTACAAGACTCAGCTAAATGCTTCTCGTGAATCGGTAAATGCAAATACATGCGAGCTTTTTTATTTTTTTTTGTTGCTTCAATTGGCTCTGTCGTACATTGGTTGGTTGTTTGGGTAAATAGGTGGGCGGGTGGGTGTTTCGTGAGGAATGCGTAATCATCGAATGGAATGAACAAACGATGGATGTTTGCTGCGTATTGCTATCGTCGGTTCACAGCAGAATACGAAGTGAGTAGTAATAGTCAGACGGTGAAGTCACGATATTCGGGTGGTATGGGGTTGTACAGGCACATCTTCAACTGGGGAACACATCGACATCGGTGGTAGGGATTTCTGGTCTCATTCCGCGAGCTAATCATATTTGCGAAAAACCATTCGTTGCATCCAACCCACTGACAAACTTCGAAGCATTCTTTCGCGGTGGGAATTACACACATAAAGCTGCCGGTTTCTAAAATAAGTAATGGAACGAATAGTTGAGTACAGGCTTCACTACGGTAACCGAAAAGAAAATAGGCTTTATATCAATTATGGTAAGAATGATTGTGCATAAAATCCACCCGGTGGTGACATTTCTGATGTTGCTACAAACGCAACTTTCAATACAGCCGATAAGCAGTGAAAAAAACACTAAAACCGATGGTTTTTTCAGGCCCTGAAGTACAAGCCCACCTGGAACCACATACACTCATGTCCAACGAACGTAGCGACTAATACCAAAGGACTTGAAAAGCTAGCTGTGCACTGTGATCACAGTCAACTTGTCCCTTGCAAAAGACCGTCTAAAAAATAGCTAAATATCTATTAATTAGGATGGAGGAAACTACTCAAAAGGTTGCTGAAAACTTGTGAGTAGTTTCATCCACGAAAATATACTGCGATATCTCGAATAGCGTACCAACTCGAACAGGAGGCAGTCTTTGTGTGCAGCGCATTTGGTTGAAGAATATCATAAACGAGAGATTTAGTTGGTTGAAAGCCAACTTGAGTGGCAAATGAGTATACTTATCGACCTCAATTAGGATGTTCTCCTGCGGTGCAGTGGGCGCTGATATTTTGAGTGTTGACATCGTTCAACAACACTGTGAACTAATATATGAATTGCGTTGGCTCGCACCGATTAGCTAACACTGGAAGGGTAAGTTGATAGCGAATTCGTTCGAGGCCACCTTGACAAGTAACAGTTTAACAGACCTGTTACCAACATTTCCCACAAATTAAGAATATCATAAACGAGAGATTTAGTTGGTTGAAAGCCAACTTGAGTGGCAAATGAGTATACTTATCGACCAATATCACAAACGAGAGATTTAGTTGGGTCACCCGTGAAAGCCAAATTGAGTGGCAAATGAGTATACTTTTCGACATCAATTAGGATGTTCTCCTGCGGTGCAGTGGGCGCTGATATTTTGAGTGTTGACATCGTTCAACAACACTGTGAACTAATATATGAATTGCGTTGGCTCGCACCGATTAGCTAACACTGGAAGGGTAAGTTGATAGCGAATTCGTTCGAGGCCACCTTGACAAGTAACAGTTTAACAGACCTGTTACCAACATTTCCCACAAATTGTTGCTTTCACACCTGGTTACTATGTTCATTCCGGTTAAAAACTCATGTGGTAAATACGTCATTACCAACTGGCCACGTTCGAAGTAGGTTACAATCTCAAGTGACCTGGTTCCATAAAAATTCAAAATTACCAAATATCACACGCTGGTTGGAATAGCTAACTGTATACCGGTTAAACGAGGATAGTTTTCTGCCTTCAACTAAAATGACATCTATTTTGCCCCAGTTTCTAAGGTACCTATGCGAAATCACTGGTGGGGGGGGGGCGGTTTACAACTGGGTAGATTAATTAACACCGGCTCCGTATAGTCACAAGCTAACTGGATTATTCCAAATTATGTAACAACAAGCTGTGGAGAGTACCACTCATGAAACCTACCTGGGTCAAATCGATGGCCTTCCTCCGGACATTCCTTGGAGAATTTTAGATCCCTTATAGGTAGTCCCTTGTAATTGACAACTAGAGGGTGTTGAAAAAATACAAAATTAAATAGCACCGTTTTATTTGTTCCATGGGGAATACATAGTATATTTTAAAAATGTCTTCAGAGCATCAATTCCTTCTGGTTGCTTAGATAGCTACGAGATATGCATCTTGCAATCACTATAGGGAAATTTGTTCATCTATCTCCCAAACCGATTTCTCATGAGGTAGTGAAAACTTACGTATATTTGTAAGATATAAAAAATACTCAAATTTGCAGCTGATGCCCTTGATCTAGAAGGTGCATCGTCCTGGAAGCACCGGTGGATGTTACGTACTACGCAGTTCGTGATATGTCTAGGGGTCAAAACTGTTTTTTGTTTCGAAAACGCCTTGTCAAGCATCATATTGAGCTATTGGTAGCCCAGGTGCGATGTCTGGTTATATTTATAAGGTGACTTTAATCTGTTCTCGAGCAAATGATGATAAGCAAGCAACTAGCCAATTTTGATGAATAAATCTGAAGCCAACTGAAGTACATCCAATCAATATCAAGCACATGGCTCAAACTCAAGCTTTCTACCCAAGTTTCATCTACTTCCTTGTCCCAGTAGTGCTTACTGTTGCCATCTCCCTAAGTTCTGAGCAAGGTGAGCACAAAGACTAGGAGATGCTTCAGGTGTAAACGCTCTCAAATTCTTGAAAAAAATCTGAATTTAGTTACGGGACAGAGCCCGAAATACTGGACCCTCAATCTTCACCAATCTTCGCATTGGTCATCTCAGTTCATGATAGAAATATAACCCTTAAATACCTGTGATCCATAATGCCATTCATCCCTTAACAACTCTGGTAAACTCAACGAATTTGCAAAGACTTACTCATGGCATTGCTTTGTGACCAGCAAAACAGTGTGAGGAGAAAGCCAGTGAAGAAGCTGAAATTTCGTATCTGTGTCATATTGATCATAGACTGTCTCCTGAGTAGGGTAATGTATCAAAGATTTGATCTGACGAAAACGGACGGTCAACACACTACTGAGGCCTCTCGCGCGGGATTATGCTGCCAAGTTATTGCTGCGCTCCGGCAACTTGGTGTGTTTATATACACCTGCCGTGTTTACGGCTTCCGCCTGATTCCAGTAACATCGACTGCCTCTCTGCTAACCAATCGAATGGATTGTGGAAGGGCCACGTTCATGATGAAGGGGGTCTGGCAAAAGAAACAAATAAGGGACGCGGTCGGTTAATGTGGCCTGTGGGTTGGGTACAGCTCTGCCGCTGGCTGAATCGCTGACGGCCCCACACAAGCAGGCCATTGGTCAATTGGCCGATTCTGTCAGCCTTGATGCTTATTGGATGGTTGAGAAATCGTATGATGTTTGGTCAACGAGATTGCCTCCGGAGACGTGGCACACGGCAACATGTTCACACACGGCTCCAGCGATCAGCGGGTTGCTGAAGCGTTTTCCAAACACCTTTGTGGGATCTGTTCCAAAGTACTACGTCGGATTACAGATTGGTAACATTCGTAGCTAACGCTGCAGTCGTAATGTTCGGTTTTTGAATAACTTCACATGGACCACAGAATGAAACGTCCAAGCTTGACTTATATTTAATTAGGTTTTCAAAATTCGTGCTGCTCAGCACTTCTGACGGCTGCACTGGCTACAGAACCCCTGTTGCACACGAACTAGCAAAGATGACTGCAGGCAACAGGTAATATAAAATTTTGAAGGTCTCCTCGCAAGATGGGTAACGGAAGAGGACCTCAGTTATTTCCAAGCCTGATCTATTGATTAACAAGAGGTTCGCGCCGAAACGGAGCCACAATTTACAAAGAACTTGATTTCTAGCCATCCTGGGCTTTATTAAACGGATTAATCAGCGAAGATATTGTTCCCTTCTCAGCACAATTATTGAGCCATTCAAATTGCTCGCTTTTTTCTTCACGTTGGGCACTCCATCGTTTGGTCTATTCTAGTTATGCGAGAGGACGCTTTCTCAAATGAACCATCTTTCCCCTGGGAATAGGTTTGTAATGGCATTCACACGGCATTCATAGATTGAACTGTGGTCACCTCCCAAATTAAACTACCACGTGGTTTGTTTTAGGTGAGTGGACTTCGGTTCACACTGCTCAACTCATGGGGGTGCTTTTCCTGACAAGTGTTTATAGGATTTGCCCGCCGTGGAGGACACAGAGAATAGAAGAAGCTGAATTCCGTCAAACGATTTCCCGGGTAGCTGTTCCCTGGAAACCGGGGGGTGTTGCATATACTGACCACGTGCAGGATGATAACTGACTAAGGTCAGTAAACGGCACAGCAAGTGAATCGCACGTCATTGAGGATAAACTCCAGCTATATTAAGACTGTCTTAATTGGATTTGGGCAACCTTAGAGTCACCGATGTTCTCGTTGTGAGCTGCCTCAAACGCAACAACCGTCGAAAGGGGGCTAACCACGTGGTTTGCTGGTCATTCTACCACACCCAATAATTTACCTCACGGTGGAATTCAGCCATCACCGATTGTATATCTACAAAAAAAAAACAAATTTTACACACCTTCTGGTAAAACAGAACTGCAATACTAGTACTACAAATCTTAGCTTGCCAGAGGGGCTAATCGCATAAAACAGGGGGAAAGGTTTACGTTTTGTACTCGATTTATCTTCAACTCCACATGCCACCTCCTAGTTGAAGGCATTTCTGCATCGGGCGAGTTGGCTCAAGTGGTTAGAACGCGAGTTTACTGACCGGAAGGTCAAACCCCGACCTCTGCCTCTCGACTTTTCCTGTCTAGGCTTGGATAACCCCTGGCAGTATTTCAGCCCTCGTGCTTCGGCATGACAGCTAGGCACCGAAAGGGCACTACGGTTGAACGACCTGACCTAACACGTTTAGTCATACTCCAATTTTATCGGCGCGCTTGAAGATTTTTGTTGTCATCGCCATACTACTTGTATTCACAAGAACACACCAAACGATACCTGACCGTTAACTTGATCCTATACAAGTCTGGTTGTTCGTCTTGCCACCTTGACCAGTTCAATACGATAGTTCTCAGCTCAGTCACAGTTCCCATTTCGCATCTCCGTCTACTTTTAGAAGCTATCCACTTTTTCAATCATCCCCGGTGTCCACGAGATCTGTGTTTACGGAGTCCAGTCATAAATGAGGGCAACCTAGTGAAAAACCAATTGATTAGCAATAAAACAGAAGCATTAATTAGCATGGGGCAAACTATTTGAAACACAGAAAGACAGGACAGTTTGTTCGATGTTCACAACGGAAAAATGAGCGTGTAGCTTTGCTTACGTATACACGATAGGGAAGCTTTGAAGAAAAAGTACGAATAGTGAAATCTGTTTGCCTCTAGTTGTTTTAATTTGGTTTTGATTGGCCAATATTCATGATGCGTTCGGTTGGGTTGGGAAAAAGAGGAACTTACCAATATATTAAGTATAAAAATAAATTGGTATCTTTGAGAAATTCTACTTCCTTATGCCGTTGTGTCTGAAGCCTGTTTGTCGTTTACCGTTTCCGGGGATTTGATTCAAACTTTCGTATGCGTAAGCATGAAATTCACTCCAACGGTTTTCAGTACCTGGGTTTCTTTGTGAAGTCCCGATTCGATGTAGCCTTTGAGTGGGTACTGGCGACTCGTACTCCGAAGGATATGTCCAAGACGAGTTCGAGTGATTTTCTTTTACGGGGCACTCAACAGCAAAGCAGACCAACAGGAAATATCTTGTTACTGAGTGGGGACCTTCATTAGGAAACTGACCTTTAATTCGTGTTTTTTGTTTCACTCTGGGACCTCATGATTAAGGCGTAGCTGGAAGTCGAGCATTGTATAACTGCCGATTTGAATGTCGCCCGATTAAAGCAGACTCCAACAGAGGCCATAATACTACTGTACGGATAACACTATGCCCTTTCATTTCTAACTATAATTATCCTGCAGACCTCTAAGGAGCTCTATAGGCAGAAAAAGCCTCCATTCCTGCGTAAGAGTAGCTTGATTTCACTGACAAATTGATTCGCGACGCCAAGAAAACACCAGAGTGATCATCTTTCATATCGTCTCCGTATAGAACCCGGTATCTCATGAAACAGCTTTTGACCAATATAATTTCATAAAGAAAACTACTGACAAGGTTGCTGAAAACTCTTCGACAGCCCACGACCGGTTGCAGGCAGGCGATCTTCAGCGGCCAGAGTATGACCATCTGGCCAAACTGCCAGTTTACTGACACCAAAGTGAAACGGAGGTTGACTTCTCACCGAGCAAATTCACTGAAAAACAATTGGTCCGCGAAATCATATTCCGAAACATGACCTTCATCTCGACCTTCTAACGCTATGTTCATGAGTGCCTCCGGAACTAGACACATTACTTTACCCGGTGTACTTCCCAGCCTTGAATTATAAAGAAGTCCGAGACTGGTACACTGGTATAACTGGGCGCTTGAGTCTAACTGACTGGATGTTGAGGGAGAAAATTAGAAGAAAACCTTTCGATCTCTCAACGATTGTGAACAACGCCAGTCAGTGAGGGACATTTATTTAGCAATCTCGTGCATGCACCTGCCAAACTACTTGCTGTTATACTACTTGGCCAATGTTGCAAACGCCTGTGTTCAAATTTATCCAACATGAGCTGTCATCACCAGTGTGCACCTGTAAAATAACTTCCAGAAAATTCGACACCTATAGTTACAACATTGCAATGGTCAAAAGGATACAAAAAACATTTCAATGTGTTTGATAACTGAGCTTTCACATCCAGTTTGAAGTTTCACTTTTCTAGTACCAGAGTGGCAAATTTGGGCTTTGAAAACTGATGAGTGTCACAAAGTGTAGTAACTTGTGGTGCTGGTTAAAAGACGGTCAAATGGATCAGGTGATGAGGAAAGTAAACAGGAGTGCAGTTGCTTGCACACCAGTTTGGTTTCTGAGCGAGATTCAAATGAATCGCTGCTAAGGCGGCCGTTTATGATGCACCCACGCGTGAAAAAGACACTTAAATAAGCAAGCGTTAAATGAACTAGAAGATAATATGCGGTTCGGTTGAAAATTAGCTGGAGCCAGGATACAGAATTTCGTCAGGAGCTGGCTTGGAAATCGAAGGCTTTGTTTCAGTTCTAAACACCACTGTCAACTCCATAGTGTTACGAGTGGTCTGTTCGTTAACAGTGACCTACACACAGATTCGATGCAAGTCCAATCCAAGTGTATGGTCCATAAAGACTATCCTCAAGGTCGTGCGGTACTTCCGTCTTATCGATTAGTTCGACCTAGATTTTGATGTTGTCGCTCGAAGTTCATGAGATCACTACGAATTCACAGGCAGTGTTCACTTCCGGATGTCTTACACGTCTAGTCGCGTTGCATTTTTCAAGTGGAACCCCAGGGAAGGGTCAGTAGCGGACACGTTTCCAGACACAATCCAAGGCTTAAGTGTAGCACCTTTGCACGCCACCGCGACTGAAGTAACAGTATGATATGGCGCGTTCGCGCTATCGACATGGCAGTTAAATTGCTAAGGCTAGATAGACGATAGATAGATCGATAGACGATCGATATTTACTAAAGCCTGGGCCCTTAGTCTTCGTCGCAACTACTTAATCATTTGCAGACAGATTTGTCAAAGGTAGAAACAAATTACACCCGTTTGTCGAGAAATACAAATCAATCTGGTTTTCACGAGAGACTCAACTGAATCTCTCGCTTACGATATAGAATGATTTAGAATATCATAAGCGAGAGATTCAGCTGAGTGTCTCGTGAAAACCAAATTGATTTGTAAATGAGTGCATTTCTCGAAAAAGTCCAGTTCGGCTTCAGGTGGAACATAAGGTTGACGGAAACTCGGGGACTGCGCCTAACTGATGAGCCCAAGAAGGACGAAACCGGTCGTGGGATGTTTTCAGCGAGTAGTTCCGTTTGTGAAGACATCCGTTTGTGCTATTCTTCAGCCGAACGCTGAGCACAAAGACCACATCGTGTTATTCGGGACAGCAATGAGGATTATAATCAAACCAACTGGCCTTCTGTTGAACCTTCTGATGAAACCAAGCCACTTGCCACTTGCTTACACTCTTGATGAAATAAAAAACATCTGATACATACTCGGTGATTAGGCCTACATGACGAGCTCGAAAGGGGGCAACGCTGCCGAACAATATCCACATTTCTGTCTGAACAACTACACCCACTTGCATATGAGTCTGGTTTTCAGCCCCACCTCTCGTTTATGATAGTCTGTGTGTAGCTCAGAAATGTTCAGTGAATAACAACACATTCGTCATCATTTATTCAAACCAAGGATCGAATTCTGGTTGCCACTTACCAGTTGTTTGTAACACGCGGCAATCATGTGTTTTCAAACCCAACCCCGCCCCCCCACATCAACTACGCAATTTCATTTTAATGCGCAACCAACTTTTCACCAACTTTCCAGCCTACGATTGAGGTGAATTCAGCTAATGACTCGACTTGAAAGCCTCACCAGGTGAAGCACACTTTCATGAAATGAACTATTTTATCGCAATTGGCACTGGTTTTCGGCACTACAGCTACAACTTGGCTTACAGATCTGCGTAGGTCAGTATTCATCAGGAACGGTTACAGTGCGATTAGGATGGCAGCAAAAAATACAAAAACAGGGCAACAGTGGCGTCACCTGTGGGATGATAGTTTGATATTTTGGATACCGTTCCAACTGAAACATGAGTACCATGAACGAGCTCAAGTTGATTTTCAACCGTCTCCCGTGAGAACCAAATTGAGTTTCAAATATGTGCGTGGGTCTATGTGTAAAAAAGTCAATCCGGAACAATAAGAAGTACTTTGGGATTCATCTCATCAGACTTGAATGTTCTTGGCCATGATTTCGAATGAGACGTTTCTCTCTTTTCTCCCATATTCTTCTGTTACTCTTTCGCATTCATCGCTTGCATTCACTTTTTATGTTTGTGACCATGCCCTTCAAAAATAAATGATAGTTTAGTGGAAGCATAATTGAACAAAACGAGTGAAACTTCCAACTGAGTTGTTGTCACACGAGAAACCAATCAATACTTGACTACGTGATGTGGTTTTCATGACTGAACGATGAAAGACACTATACCGTCCATGTGAGAACTAATCACAATGCTGATCAACCACTGGTGGCCAAACGGTTGTGTTGAAATTATCAAAAACCGGGTTTGAAACTGTGTTTCGTCGGACGCTGACTGCCGATGATTCCCGATAAAGATTAAGTAGTGCTTCTCGGCTTCACTGACAAGACGAAATTTAAACTGTTGGAAATTCACATACCTGGCCTATCAGAGGAACCTCAAGTAGGACAGAACCGGTAGTGGATCAGTCTCATGATTAATGCGAGATAAAGTCTGGTAGATGAGCTCAAAGTTAATTTTCAGTGATCCACGGTTAAAATCCCAGTATGTTTGTGTACCAGTTCTTAAGAAAAACCAATATGAGAGAAGATGGCCCCTTTTTTCCAGGCCTCTTTCAGGAACAGCTGACTTGATACCAAACAGACTATATCCAAGCCGATCTTGATAAGCCATAAAAACGCGTTACTGGGGGATGTCAACCGACCGTCCGATTCTACAAGGATCAATCTCTGGACATGTTTCTGCAAAAGAAATCCAGGCCCTGATTGCTTCATCATTGCTTATAATCAACTGTCCTCATCACCGAAGAGCTTTTTGTGAAGGCAGCTATCAGTGGAAGACCGAGTTCTTTGGTTCTTTGATTATCGTTTCGTAAGCCTGCTTATTGCAACTCAAAAGCTTCATTGTGTTCTTCAGTGCGCTGGACAAAGCTGCATTCTTCTTCGTTCCCATGGACGAATCACACTATCACCTTTCGGTATACACAAAAATCGTCTTGAGTTAGTTCCTTCATTCTACTTTTCCCCAGTGCAGTCTTTGATATGTGGGATTTCGTAACAGTTCATTTTTTCTGATGATCGTCGCAGAATCGGTTCTGACGGTCTCCTGGACAGAACTCTCCAGATCATCAGGCTTCTGACATCAAGCTTTTGTTTAGTTGCACGACAGTGTAATTTTCCTGAACTAATGCACTTTATGTGTACAACAGCTTCGTTTTTGTAATCAACCGATAGAGAAGTTCAATGTGAAACCAGAAAACATATCCCACCCATAGCAACGGAATTAGTTAATCAAAAAAATTTGGTGACCAGCCTCCTAACTGAGATACCAAAGTTGTTTTTTCCCCTCGAATTGCAGTAAAACGTGGAAGGCAAATTATTAGTAAAAAGTGTCACCGATACAAATGAACCTTACAGTTTATATTCCAAGGCCAGGTGTGCTCAACAGCTCTCCGCAACTGAAACACACAGATGTGATCCCTCATTTGAATAAAATAAACAAATAGGACAACTGCAAGTAAGTGGCAGGCTATTTCTCTTCAAATAAGGTGCAAGTTTGACAGGAACTCGGGCCGAAGCTGTAGGTTGTTGCCCAAAAGTACTATTCAAAAATGTAAGTAGTGTTATATCACGCATTTGTGTATGTTTAAGCAATGAAACACACAGATGTGATCCCTCATTTGAGTGAAAGGAACAAATAGGACAACTGAAAGCAAGTAGCAGGCTATTTCTCTTGAAATAAGGTGCAAATGTGACAGGAACTCGGGCAGAAGCTTTTAGGTTGTTGCCCAAAAGTACTATTCAAAAATGTAAGTAGTGTTATATCACGCATTTGTGTATGTTTAAGCAATATCCTCATCATCATCATCATCATCAACATCGTCATCTTCGGCAACAGACTAATAGCAAGTATTGGTGCCTAACCTGTCTGCACTCATAAAGACTACTGCCGTGATAAAGAGTGAAACGGAAGAGAAACAGTGAATACTCGGTGTGAAAAGCACTACCTTGTTCGAATATGATCAAAACCAAGGTGCCTACACTTTGCAAGATATTACCAAATCTGAACATGTATTGAGTTATGTTACACTATTTATAAGACCGCTGAATGTTCTTCAACAGCCCAGGTCCGGTTTCGCACTTCAGGGGGCTCTGCAGGTAGGCGAAGTCCCCGAGTTTCCCTCAACCTCATTTTCTACTTGAACCCAAATTGGACTGAATTTGAAAACTAAACTCGTTTACAAATCAGTTTGGTGTCCACTGACACAGACGAGCTAGGTGCCAGTAGGAGCGGTGGTCTTTGTCTGATTAGGACCTAAGAATATCAGGTTAGACGTAATACACTACTCATAAAGTTGCCGAAAATTCTTCCACAGCCCAAATTCGGTTTCACCCTTCGTGGGGTTCATAGGTTAGGCGCATTCCTCGAGTTTCCGTCAACTTCATGTTCTACTTGAAAGCAAATTGAACGAAATTAACGAAACACCCTCAAGTAGAGCATAAGGTTTACGGAAACCTAAGGACTGCGCCTACCCGATGAGCCCCAGGAAGGGCGAAACCGGTCGGGGCTGTCAACGAATTTTCAGAAACCTTATGAGTAGTGTAATAAGTCTATATATGTATCACGATAGCTGGAATATTGTAGCGACTGAAGCATGAGGCCGCCTGGAGCAGCACATTCAGTTGCTTGAAAACACCATAGACGAGAGATTCAGCTGGGTTCCAGGTGAGTATCTCGCAAAACCAAATTTGCTTTGCAAATGAGTGTTTTTCGCTAAATCTGAACATCTTATCCGAGTACGACATGATCAATGAGCTTCTGTGCCAAACCCACCGAATCAATGTTAGCATGACTGATCACGAATAACTTCCCGAGAACTTCTCATCAGATAATGTGTGATTTCAATTTCAGGTTCAGATCTCAATGTTTATCAAAAACCATATATGATTCTGAATCACAGACCAAACATTTTTCAAAAGGGCCAAAAAACTCAATGTGTGCCAACTTCCAGTTGAGCCATGACATTGAACGAACAATGACTCAGTCGTTCATATCATGCAAATACATGTTTATATGGAATACTTTAGTCGGTGTGGATCCTAAGGTGTGTGATTGATGAATCTGCCAGTCTATGCATGATAGACATGTCCAATATTCCTGTGTCCATAGTACTTTTGGCCGTTCAGTATAAGTGCATGGGGTTTGAAATTACCGTTGTCAACCTGAAGGAGACCAGCGAAGACCGAATGTATACACAGAAAGACAGTTTGGAGGGACAACCAAACATTAACTAAAAAGTAGGGTGCAGTTGGTGCCTCCCTCAACTAAAATCACGTCCCTCGGTCACCCTCTTTCCGCACGTTTCCAGAGTTTATGTCAAACGTTCTTGACACTGGAGTTCCAACCTCAACGAGCGATGTTCTCCTTTCAGTCTGTTATTGGCTTCGGTCACAATCCGGGACCAGGATAAAAAAGTCGACTCCTAGCTCAAAGTGCTATTGAGGTTCCTACTCACCAGAGTCTATTCACATTTATCAGAAAACTTTCTTGCTACGGAGATGTCTCTTGCCAATCTACCAAAATCTATTCCTGTCCCAAAGAAGGACCAGTGTGTTACATATTCAGGATGCTTTCCAATGGACTTTGCTGAGTATCCATGTTCTTTCTCCTTTTAGTTTTGATGGAAAAGTCAGCCATGCAAACTTTGATACAAAAGTGCAAAGTTGTCAAAGTATGTCAAGAATTTTTTGTCGTTTCAAGCACGGTCGAGGGTGTTCTAGACTCCTGCGGCGCCTGTAAAATTTGTCTGTCATTCAGTTTGGCATTGGTGCAGTAGTTACCTTGTACTAATTACCTGCTTTTGTAGGTTTGAAATCGATTTGAAATTTGGTCTAAAAAGAAGGATAATACACCAACTGTGTGAACTTTTCATCTGAGAATTCGTCACTCCAGTTGGCCTTGTGAAGTGAACATCATGGTTGAAAAAATAGTGGCACCAAGTCCTGTCTTGTTGCGAGTTAATCACACCGCAAATCAGATGCTCGTGGCCGAAACTTGTTGGTTCGGATCTCTCCGACGGTCCCCGACGAGGATGGAACAGCGCTTCTCGGCGTTCTGGTATACAATGCCAAAATCGTAAACTAACTACCCAATTAATCTGAGCCCCCGGTAGAGTTAAACTCCCCAATCAATCATCGTACTTACTAATTGTAGCTCAGCAAAAAATGAACACATTCATCTCACCTGAGGTCACCTCACCGTATTCTCGTGGGGCTCATCAGCACAGGCGCGTCTGATGGCTTCTTCCCTCAGGTATGAGTAGAACAGGTGTATTATCACTCGTTCGAAACTAGTGATTAATGATGATGATGATGATGATGGTGATGATCATGACGATAATGATGATGATGATGATGACGATGATGAAATTAGTGAGGACAAATGCCAATTGTCAAAACATACGAGAATACATATGTCAGATTCTATTTGGTGTGTGTAGTGTAATGTGAGGAAGAGCGAAAACAATCGTTCTGTGACTAGATTTGAGTGCACTTGAATCGGAGCTGAAATCTGACGGCGTGACTAAAGCGAATCCTACCCAGTAAACAAAAATCACTCAATTGGAGACAGATAAAATAATGTTGTTGTAACGGTATTTTCCTCAGCTTAGTTCTCGGTCTGAGTCTCCCAAGCTAGCGTTCACGTCAAAACAACCACCAAAGGTGCACAAGGTCTATTAATGCCCAAAAGTTGTACGGTGCTTCGTATATATAGCGTAAGCGGTTATAACTTTCTGGGAGTTCTGACGCGTTCTGGATGCGCCATTGGCAACCGGCATTTGGCCAATACTGAGTCATGATTGGCTGTTGGGTCCAGATTGTTGACCAATCAGATCTCGTCTTGATGCCGGACCGGCACGTATCCCGAATTCTTGACCAATCTCGTGCGGGTCAGACTTATCGGCCGTAGCAGCGCCTAAAGACGTGCGGGATCCGTGTGGAATTCTGCCTAACAAATGTACACAACAAATGCATCACCGGTACAAAGGATCCACCATACAAGACAAAAGTACATTACGAAATCACCTCTGGAGTGATGGGTAACGCACCTGGCACAAAATGGTCTCAAGGTCACTTCAGTTCGTTTGTTCATGCGTAGAACTGAAAGAACTATTTGTGACCTCCTTGTCATTTGAGCGTATTTTTCTGCTATGGCACTAAAATATATTAATTTCCATTTAAAACCTAATAGTATTATTTATTATCTACTATTATTTACCGAGTCTATTTTAATTACATTTCACAGCCCCTTCAATTCGGACCTTGCGTGAAAATAATTACACTTGAAAAACGTATTTTTATCGAAAGCGACGCATTTTTGTTCCAAACCACAAATCAATTGGAATTGAAAACGACGTCAGAGTGCCAGTTTCCATTACTTCATCCTGGCCTGTGCTCCAGATTGAAGAAAAAGCTTAGATGTTCGCGAATATACACTCATTTGCAAACTAATTTCGTTTTTCGAGAGACTCACCTGGAACCCAGCTGAATCTCTCGCTTGTGATGTTCTCAGGCTTACCTGATGAGCCCCAAAAAAGGCGAAACCAGTCGTGGGTTGTCGACGGATTTTCAGCAACCTTATGAGTAGTACATTACAGAGCTTAGATGTTCTCCATACCTTGTGATTCTAACACAATCCGTCGCGGCACGAAAACCTCAATAGCGATAGTTGCTGAAACATATCAAGTTACTGTCACCGATTATCTGAATACTTCGCTTGAATAAAACCACTAAGTTCTGCAGTCACGTCATCCAGGATCGAGTTTGAGTTCCAACGTGGCTAAACTCTCTGTCGACTGTCGACCACTGATCTGTTGGCGAAGTGAATTTAACCCAAACAGGTCCTGTGGACACTACATCTGCTCAAAACACAATATTGGCTTCGGCAATTTGGTTAGCCATGTCTTGAAGCTAGAGTTTCAGCTGACGTCAGCCACACAACTCTAGGTAGAATATAACTACCAGACCAGAAACAATGGAAGAGATTAGATTAGTGGCAACTGTGAAGACGTGTAAATCAGACTCCAAAGGCTTGCGCGACTTGCGTTGCTGTGCTTAAAACTTTGTCGTTGAGAGACTCCAAGGGGCCTACGGAATGTATAAGCTATTCATCACAACAAAATCAATGATTATCGATGACACTGAGCTTTAAATTGCGGTGGTCCTCTTGATTCCCCTTCCTGAACAGTTATACTACTAACAACTACTACTAACAACACGAATTGGGTCGGGAACTTCCGGCAGTTGGACCCTAATACTTCATAGAAATTGAAAAATCGGGCGCCATTTGACGCCCCCCACGAGATTGATTTTCAGCAAAATCACTTGGAGTTCTCAGTCATAAGTGTTGTGACTCAGTCGTAACGTATAATCCATCTACTCAGACAAATACATCATGACTACCGCTCATTTCAATCGAAGAGACTTCGCGAAGTACCCCTCAACCAATGTTTGTTCGTTAACTGTTAGCCGTTCCAATACTGTTGAAAATCAATAAGGTCACGAGCTGTTCTCTGAAGTGTGTGCTTCTTCGTTAGCGTACCTAATAATCGGGCTGACAAACGTCGGGTGTATGAATCAGCCCTTGAGATGAATGTAGGAAAAAATACCGATCCGGGATGGTTTCATCCAATCTGGAGCCTTGATTTTGCCTCTCATCGTCTCACATAGCCACGAGGTTAGAGCCGAGAATCAGATCTTTGAATGGCGACATCGGTTTACCAGGGAATTTACGCTGTTTAACTTAACGAAGAAAATATTCTGAGCACGGCGAAAGTCTGAGGGCAAACAGTCAGACAATAAAAAGAAGGAGGGGACCAACTAGTAACAGTAAATCGATTTTGAGAAATAGCGAAGAGTTGCTAGCTGCATTCTTCAGCCATTGAGATTTCAAGAAAACATTGACAAATGAAGTCCTTACCTGAGTCTGTCTAACGCCCCTCCAGGTATGCTAAAATTATATTTCAAAAGACACGAATCGAAAACAAAAGTAACATTTTATGGTGAGATAAAACTTTGGCCTCAGGACCCATTCGGTTTCCATACAGAACCAGGTACTTTAACCATCCTCCACATTGTCGACGCTCTACAGGTGGTCTGCCTTCGTGGATGGAAGTAGATCTAAAAAGTTCACTGTAGTAAAATGGCTAAAGATCACGAAAGTGATATGACCCAAAATGATAGCAGCGCGACCACCAGCGTTAACGTGTTCCGAAAGGAAACGTGCTGTCACGCCTTTAATGGCAACCACTGAATCCGGGCAAACCAATGGTAGTCAGTTAAACTTGTCACGTGACGAGTTCAATCGTGCGAATTTTAAACAGTTACTCAATCCATAAATGTTCACCAGTTCTCTTTGAACACTAGACCTCCGTAGAACTATTCCGCCTTGAGATAGTCCACAAAGCGCCAACTTTATAGGGGCTCCAAGAAGATACTGAGGCCCAGTGGTCATGATATCCGTCGCGGTTTCGTTCAACCATCGTTGCTGCCTGTGAAGGAAACATTGTTGGCAAAATTGTCCGACTGCCCGGATCACCGAATCCCCCGTCAACGTCTTTCTGGCAGTTCAACTGCTTGAACAAGTTTATCGATTTGTCTCCACTCCCTGAAGAAGAAATCCCCCAGATTACTTACTCACTAGGGAACCATAAGTTACTTCTTAGTTTTTCAAGTTAAGCTGTTGGGATTTTTCCCTCGTCAATCGAAATGATTGAAGAAATCTATGTCCTAGAAAGTATCCTCACCACTTGGTCATAAAACAAAGCACCTGAATCGTTGTTTTACCACACCCAATTTGCAGACTCTTCGTTCTGGGAAGACTGCTCGTGGTGGATAAGCTGAGCCGTCGTGCAGAGCACACCACTGTCTACAAAGAGATCAAATTTGCACGCTACAGCAACGGTTGAGGCACATATATGTCAACCAGAATCCCACGATTGTCGAGTTCCTCAACACCGGTGCTGCATTCAGTCGTGTGTTGGACAACTTTGTGGAGACGGTGAAGGCAGTGTATTCCGAAATATTCCAGCCGTCTAAGCTTCCACATCACAAGCGGAGGTTGTGAGTGGCTTCGTGTACCTCGGATGTAACCCTCTTGATCAGGCCGGATTGTCTTCAGCGTTACGTTTGATGGGGTATCAGTCGAAGCCATAAGAGACAAGTTTGTAAAGCTTCAGTCCGAGCAGTGCTCCTCTACGAATACGGAAGCTGACAGTCATGTCTACAAGAAAGAAGCGTCGTGGAAGTCATCCAGTGGCGTACAGACGATACCAATCCGACACACATGGTCGCCTTGATAAAGAATACTTGTGATTGGACACTACGTGACATTCTATTTGTAGTAATTGTCCGTTGCTTCTTCGTTCCGAGAGAATGTCTCACCCACTGACCTCTGAGTCTATTACAAAAGCTTTGAGCATTCTCATTTTATTAAGCCGGTTTCTCTCTTTGTGTTTGTCCACCCCCTCCCCGAGCTGGAGCGTACATGATCCAGTCCATTTATGGATTGTCTATAGATGGAACTGTTGCGCTATACTGGGGGCAGTCCCTGCGACACTCACAGAGTCGCTCATAACAGGTTGGTCAATAGTTAGAGGTCTGACAAACACAGTCTCCTGGTCCTTCAGATTAGAGGCTGGAACATGTAACGACTTGTTCCGTAGAAATACATTTGCATTTCCGACCAAACAGCGCTGCATCGCGGCTAGGCTTTTGAACTAAATCCTTTGGTTGGTGGAACATGTAACGACTTGTTCCGTAGAAAGACATTTGCATTTGTGGCCAAACAGCGCTGCATCGCGGTTAAGCTTTTGAGCTTAATCCTTTTGGTTGGGATCTTAATCGCCCTTGTAAATCTGACAATAAAATCATGCCACATCGGCTAATCGTCCTCCTGTCTAGGTGTGGGCTCCTTGACGGTATCACAGCCCACGTACATCTAACAAAAAAATCATGCCACTTCGGCTGTCATGTGGTGTTATCTTCCGAGTCGCCTTACTCGCTGCATAAAGCAGAGCAAGTAAGCGAAACAGACTACTGCTGACGTCTCCTTTCTTCCTCTTTCACATACCTTTTCTTCCCTCTCTGCCCACTCCAGTAATAACTCTCCCTTTGTAGGCCTAGCGCTTAGGACTAATGACTCCGCCCGTCTTGCATCGGTTTTGCATGCAACATCTACTCGTCACATGTTGCCGACATCTTCAGGTATCTCCAAATCGATCTTCAAACCTCCGCACCCAATCTATCTGGCCGCCTTCAATGTCCGCACTCTGAAACAAACTCTGCTCTCACACTGGACTCGCTTAATGCATGTTGTGTCTCAGAAACAAGAGTTCAAGTCGCAAGCGCAGTGGTTGAGCTGACCGCCACATATCTCTGCATTTGCTTCCGGCTGCACAACTCTGGGAAACCAGAGGCTGCTTCGGCGGGGTACGCAGAGGTTGATATCGTCCCGAGTCACCGGGAGGAAGTATCCTTGC
Organism: Opisthorchis viverrini; assembly: GCF_000715545.1. NCBI lineage: Eukaryota > Metazoa > Platyhelminthes > Trematoda > Opisthorchiida > Opisthorchiidae > Opisthorchis > Opisthorchis viverrini. The sequence goes on from NW_008751808.1 coordinate 113,942, forward strand.
TTGACTGGTGATAGTCGCCACAGTGAGGTTTGTCTGGCGACGTCTGTGACGGAGTCCCACAATCAGGAAGCTGATCGATGTCTGTTTACCGTGTCTGTTTACACTCCAAATGACTGTAGTTCTGACACCGCCAAAGATAGGTTTTATGACGCCCTGAATGCCTTGCCGCGGCGAGCTAAAAGCTCAGACATCGTGGTGGTTGTCGGACCAGGTACGTGCGGATATTGGGGAACGATTGCTTCAGCTGTGTGCTAATCGCAGGCTGTTTTTTGTAGTACTAACCTCCGCAATAGCCGAAGTCGTCTGGCCACTTAGTATCCTCCAACGACAGGCTGGCCAAAAACTCAAATCGACCACACTGCCATCAGTTGCCGGTGGCGCGGATCAATAATTGACTGCCGGTCGTTTTGGAACACGTTTGTGAATTCTGACACGCGCTCGTCCGGAGTCGCTTCTACCTACATTTCCCTGGGCCGCGTAAGGTGTGGACAAATCGCTTGGCAACTGAGAGACTGGAAGATCCTAACGTTAGACGAATTCATCAGAATCCTCTTCTAGAGTCTCTTCCAAATGCTCCATCATCAGATGTGAACTCACACTGGGACGAGACTGCCACCTGTTTGCACAGTGCTGGGAATTTTGCCTGTGAAACGACCCAACCAGGCGTATCCAAGCACTGGATATCAGACCGAACGGTGGCACTGCTTAAATATCGGATAAATATCCCAGCCAGTCCTGAACATAACCCGGTGCGAAGAGTTATCAGACGTCAAGTGGAAGTGAGCGTGCTAGCCGATCGTGAAATATGTTGGACACAGAAATCCAAAGAAATGAGAGAGGCCCGGAAAACCGGTAATGCCCGAAGATTATTTCAGTTGATCCGTGCGACCGGTCCCCGCAAACCACTTGTGAGAGCAACCATCAAGCATCAGAATGGAACGACCATCTCCAATAAACAAGGACGCTTGACTGGTGGGCTGACTTCGAACAACTGTCGTGGCCACCAGCCGGCACTCATCTGGAGCCCACAGGTGAAGTAGAACCCTGGACGTTGAACGTGGAACCACCTACGGCCTCGGAGGTTTACGACTGCATATGTCCTCTCAAGGGCCACCGAGCTCCTGGTCCGGAGGACCTCCCACCCGCACTTTTCCTCAGTCAGCGCTTGTCCGTTCTGTTTGCTTGCATTTGGGAACTGGGGAGACTCGGTGATAGTGCCCGGATTTGCGGAAACCCGAAGTGCTTGCATGCAGCACCAACGGCGCTCAGCGGAAGGTGTAGGTAACATTTCTGCTGTGAGCAAGTTTCCAGTGGTTTTCTATCACTATTGCAGAGCAACTGCGATTTGAATGTCATTCATCAATCGACCAGGTGTTGTCTGAAAGAAGACAATTCAAATACGGGCAAGTCCATGACCCAAAAGCCCACGATCTAAGATCTCAAGCAAAGTGCGTGTCCTTGTCGAAACATGGTGTCAGTCATTCATCTTAATGTTTTCCTAGGACAATCGGCAGCGTTTAACTGAAAATGGAATGAGCCTGATACGAATCCACGTCAATGCACAACTTACTGGACGGCCATTACAGGCCGAACCGAAACCACATCCCTCGAAGCAGCAGGCACCCGCGTTCCTCCTGAGTTTGGAGTCTGTTCACAAGACGTGTGTAGACCACATGCTTGTTCGAGGAGGATGACACTGAAGGAGGGCATTTGTTTCTTTCAGAGAAGCAGGATATTCCACATAGACAAATGAGTGTTTGGCTAGTGCGGACCACATGAGTTCGCTGAAGTTGGAAAGGTTTCAAACGCAGTGCAGTTTGGTGGTGTTTGTGGTGGTTGTGGTGCTAATGATGCTCATGTTGCTGCTGTTACTGGTATTGATTTCGGTGATGCTGGTACTTGTGCTTTGTTTGTGCTGATTCTAGTGGCTGTGGTGTTGGTGTTGGTGTTGGTGGTGGTGGTGGTGGTTGTGGTACTTGTGCTTTGTTTGTGCTGATTCTAGTGGCTGTGGTGTTGGTGTTGGTGTTGGTGGTGGTGGTGGTGGTTGTGGTACTTGTGCTTTGTTTGTGCTGATTCTAGTGGCTGTGGTGTTGGTGTTGGTGTTGGTGGTGGTGGTGGTGGTTGTGGTACTTGTGCTTTGTTTGTGCTGATTCTAGTGGCTGTGGTGTTGGTGTTGGTGTTGGTGGTGGTGGTGGTATTGTTGTTGTTGTTGGTGTTCTTGTAGTTGTTTTTGTTGTTGTTGTTGGTGGTGGTGGTGGTGACGCTGGTGACGCTGGTGGTGGTGGTGGTGTTGTTGGTGATGGTGTTCTTGTAGTTGTTTTTGTTGTTGTTGTTGGTGGTGGTGGTGGTGTTGTTGGTGGTGTTGTTGTTGTTGATGGTGTTCTTGTAGTTGTTTTTGTTGTTGTTGTTGTTGTTGTTGGTGGTGGTGGTGGTGGTGGTGGTGGTGGTGGTGGTTTTGTGGGTGTGGTGGTGGCGGTTGCGGCGGTCATGGCGGAGTGCGGAAGCCTTCATTATTATTTTGACCAGGCA
>NW_008751808.1:118675-121250 GCF_000715545.1 Opisthorchis viverrini
TGGTGGTGGTGGTGGTACTTGTGCCTGGTTTGTGCTGATTCTGGTGGCCGCGGTGTTGGTGGTGGTGGTGGTGGTGGTGGTGGTACTTGTGCTTTGTTTGTGCTGATTCTGGTGGCCGCGGTGTTGGTGGTGGTGGTGGTGGTGGTGGTGGTACTTGTGCTTTGTTTGTGCTGATTCTGGTGGCCGCGGTGTTGGTGGTGGTGGTGGTGGTGGTGGTGGTACTTGTGCTTTGTTTGTGCTGATTCTGGTGGCCGCGGTGTTGGTGGTGGTGGTGGTGGTGGTGGTGGTACTTGTGCTTTGTTTGTGCTGATTCTGGTGGCCGCGGTGTTGGTGTTGGTGGTGGTGATGCTGATGATGCTGGTACTTGTGCTTCGCTGGTGTTGATTCCAGTGATGCTGGTGGCTGTAGTTATGGTGGTGGTGGTGATGTTGATGACGCTCATGCTGATGTTGTTACTCGTGTTGATTCCGGTGATGTTGTACTTGTGCTTTGTTTGTGCTGATTCTGGTGGCCGCGGTGTTGGTGTTGGTGGTGGTGATGCTGATGATGCTGGTACTTGTGCTTCGCTGGTGCTGATTCCGGTGATGCTGGTAATTGTGTTTCCGTCGATTGTGGTGGTTGTGGCGCTGGTGATGCTGATGCTATCGCTGGTACTAATTCCGGTGATGCTGGTGTTTGTGTTGGTGGTGATGGTGGTGCTGGTAGGTGATAACTTTTTCTTCTCTGATCCGACTGTGTAGTAGTGGTTGAATTTCACAGTTTGACCAAAGCCTGACCGGCATTCCACATGAGTTTGCCCACATCACTCGAGGGTTTCAGACTCGCGCGTCCGGTCAATCCAATAACTGCCGCATTGACTAGCTGGTCGCTTGTCACTTATGGTAGGGTCTGAGAGCATTGCACTGTAGGGTCAAAGGCATACTCTCGTGTGGCCTTGCAGTGTACATCCTGGGTTCTCCTGATTCCCCCCTCGTACCAGGACGGAATTTCTTCCCGGCTGGCAACGAATCAACCTCATCTCAGAAGAGTTAACGAGCTAGGTATCTGGTATTTCACAGTTCGACACCATTTGGAATGGTTGTTGTATGCAAAAGGATTGGACGACGGTGAATCCTTCGTCCTTCGTGGACAATCCTTGGGGATAATTCGTTTAGTAAGCTTTCCAAAGTACTGACAGGTCTGTAGGTCACGTAGATGTGACAGACTCTTATTCCAATTGGTGAAGTAACAATTTCTCAGAAACCGGTTTATGGCAACCCTTCTGAAGAAAGACTGCCGCGAAGAAGAAAGGTTCTGGCTCCCTTAATCAGTGATACAAAGCACCCAAAACCAAGGTCACAACAAAATTCTACAAAAAGTTTCACCACCTCCACGAGTTGTTGGTATCAAACAGCAGTCTGTGACTGAGTATGTCTATTGGTATGGGTGTAGTGTAATGTATACTAAACGTAGGCATAAGTCATTGACTCAGAGCATCTATCTGTCTTTGAATTAACTTCCGGGGACCCTGCTTTTTCGTAAATTTCTGCCATGCACTAAACTCATAAATGAATGTACTGTGTGGACGGCTGACGAGAGTAAAAGAAAGCTGACACCTCGTTGATCATTTTGTCCCACGATTTTGAGTACAAATGTTTCTAGCTTTTGCTCCTTAACAGAAAACTGCCCGAACTATTCGGTCACATAGACAATGCCTTTTAGTGTTATCCTGGCTTGTCCTTCGCCTGAATCTCGCTTTTTAAAGGCAACCTTATCAGAATATCAGCTCGCATCTAACTTTATCTTATTTGTCGTAGACTAAAAGTGATACTGAGCAGCACCGAAAACTGTCAGTGTTTGCAAAATCAGCGACAAACCGTCATAGAAATTGATGGCAGTCCCAGATCTGAGTAGTTTTAGGGCCGCATTGTTGATCCTTCACTATATTTTTCTTTTCTCGTGTTTCCGGGAGTCAGCAACCAGCTACCGACTTCATTGCAGGGAAATCTCCTCTTATCATTGCAAAACCTACAATTGTTATTCAATTATATTACAGCTGCCCGCATGCCTGATTGGGTGTTTAAATGTGCTCGTTCGTGATTGGTCCATTATCTGGTTTGGCGTCACGTGAGGTAGGTGGAATCAGCTGATTGCGTTCATCTACAGCTTTGAACTAAACATGGGAAGGTCACCAATTGAATACGCAAATCTCGAGTTCGCTCTAAGTGAGAAGTCTTGCTGATTGGCCGATTGCGTTGCCAGCTTGTAAAACGCTGCTCTCAACTTGGGTTTCGTGAAACCGCACGCTTACCCCTCACGGACGTGTGTTATAAACCAGCTTAAGTCAGCGGAAAATGATGCCCCTGATATCCGATTCGGCCTTATCTTCGTGTAGTATATATATATATATATATATATATATATATATATAATCTTCCTGGACTGTTTTTGTAGGCATTGGGTTGTCTACACCCAGTTTCAACCGTTCCTCTCTCTCTTAACTTCTATTTGGAATCCGGGTGCACTGAAACTTCTACTGAGCTTGATGCAAGGCCAACAAAAGGGTAAGTCACAGTAACGGGACCTGGAAATAATG